>NC_080767.1:11290345-11593375 GCF_020826845.1 Diceros bicornis minor | reverse complement strand
CAGCCTGTGCTCCCCAAGCAAATAACAGAAGGCAGCAGAACCATCCACAAAGCTAACATGAAATACTCCCCAGCCTATCTGACATTTCAGTACAACCACTGCTTAGGAAACCAAAAATACATCTGTGCAAAATTGCAGAATATTGAGAACTAGCCGGGCTTTCTTTCAAGACTTTCATTTTATAGTGAGTTCTGATTCCTTAAAAACATGTATCAGCCTTTGTTCTCCTTTGAAAGCATCATTGTTGTACTAGACGTCTGCTTAAGAAGATCCTTGGCACTATTTGGAAGGTTTTTCACTTTATCTGAAATGCATTTCACTGACCTCCCAGTGATTCCACTATTTCACACAGCTGGCTCTGCCCTGTATGTCCCCTTAGAGTGTAGCAGGGGAAAAATGTAATGGTCATTCAGGTACAGCAGCCTCACTGTGAAAATTCTGGTTGTTCTCACAGTATTCATTAAGACAAATTGGTTTTCTGGCAGGTCGTTCTTGAAAGCAGACATTAGTACATTTGCTGATGTGCTTGGGTAATTTTCCATCTATTTTCATCTGTTTCGACTCTTCCTTGATTGGCAAGTTCTGTCAGTTTTGTTCATTGACCGTACATGGTTTTAGAAATGGAAGAGTCATTTCTTAGTCACCTCTGGTCTATAAACTACTTAGTTAAAACTTTACTTCCCTAATATTGCTGATTATGTTTTTGATTCAGTAGAGTTTACCACTGCTTGTGTATTTCAAGAAACTTGTTGGCTCATGTCTCTGCCTAATGTTATGAAATCTAATAGCAACTGAGACTGGGCAACTTTAGAGTTGACTCCTTTTTCACATCCATTCATTCACTCATTCATTCAGCATTTATGAGGCAATATCTCCAAAGCATATGTTAGAAGCTGGAGATAGATACAATTTTATCCCAAAACATAAAGGTATGGTGATTCCAGTGAGAGTGACTATTCTTTGAAATTTTCATCCCCTAGTTGGCTTAACTAGACTAAAATATGTTTTTTCTTTAGGCTTTAATTCAAAATCAAATCCTGACACATGCTGTAACGTGGGTGAACCTTGAAAACATCATGCTAAATGAAAGAAGCCAGACAAAAAGGACCACATATTATATGATCCCGTTTATACGAAATGTCCAGAATAGGTAAACCCACTAATACAGATAGTAGATTAGTGGTTGACAAGGGCTAGGGGAATGGAGGAATGGAGAGTGACCACTAATGAGCATGGGATTTCTTTTTGGGGGGATGAAAATATTCTAGAATTAAATAGTTGAGATGATTGCACAGCTCTGTGAATACACTATAAAACTATTGAATTGTGCTCTTTAAATGGGCCAGCTGTATGGTGTGTGAATTATATCTTTATAAAGCTGTTATATTAAAAAATACACACACATACATACTAACATATACCAATAAATTGAAAGAATGCTTTAATTCTATGTTCTGACACTTTAAAGTTTTCGAAGAACTTCAAAACTCTTTTGAAATCATTTTATCTGTGGTTAACTAGCAGAAACTGACAAATAAATTCTATAATTCACATAAAGAAATAATAGAAAATAAGGTTAAATATTTTGGCTAAGGTTAGTTAAGTCACATACTTTAAATATTATAATTAGGCTAGTGTCTAATTATGTAATTATGTACAGTGTCTTTCCTACCTAAATATTTAAAGTAAGGTGGTAATCCTCACTGCAAATTATAAAATGCCTCTTTCACTTTTACCTGCTTCAATAGCTTCTAAAAGCTATTTAAATTAATTTGTAATCACTAGTTATACAGAATGCCAGTAATTGTCTAGAAAAGCAAAACAGTAAAAATATGCATACTATTTCTCAAGTTTTTTAAAGTGCCAAAAAAGGCTATATTTTATGAGGGTTTTGTTTTGTTTTGTGGACAAATGTGTACCTAGTTACACAAATAGCCCATTTATTTATTCCAGTATTTATTTGTGCATACATGCTTTCTGCAAACATTAATTGAGTACTGGCTATGTCCCACACATTATCTCCTACACTAAGGAATTCAAAGTCAAATCACTGTCCTCAAGACACTCACAGTCTAATGAAACTGTTGCTACCAAATGAATCGGTAGAGATGAGAACACAAATGTCAATGCTACTCTGAGAAAAGACGTGTGAGTATATCGTATTATTATCTATCGTTTCCAAAGGACATTTCTAAGAATAGTATTTCATTCTGCATATGTAAAAGAGACAATGCCACATCAGAAGGACTGATTAATCAGAGTACAAGCACTTTGTTAATACCAAAAGTTCAACTACCTTTAGCCCTGTCCGCTGCTTTCAGTAGTTCTCTGAGGTAAAGGATCCACACGATTAAAACACAGTGGCATGCTCCACTTCGGTGGCCTGGTTCAGTTCCCAGGCACGGACATACACCACTCGTTGGCGGCCATGCTGTGGTGGTGATCCACATATAAAATAGAGGAAGATTGGAACAGATGTTAGCTCAGGGCAAATCTTCCTCAAGCAACAAGAGGAAGATTGGCAACAGATGTAAGCTCAGGGCAAATCTTCCTCAGCAAAAAAAATAAAAATAATTCAGAATAATTTAATCGTCCAATTGAATCGTCCCTCCCATTCTGACTTCTAAAATCCTATTTCTTTTCATTGATATCTTGTTTAGGATTGTAAACAACCTCCCAAATTTTTAATCTTCACAGAGATATAAATATCTGGAAGTCCATAGACAAGACTACTAGCCAACTGCTTTAAGCCAGACCCTCAACATATTGAGTCTGGATTATCAAAATTGCCTGTCTCTCATTGTTTTTCCTCTGTAAGTAAGGTACTGTTTTTATCTGGCTGCTTTTAATATTTTTTCTTTGTTTTTAGTTTTTAGAAGTTTAGTGATTATGTGTCTTGGCAAGGATTTCTTTATATCTAACCTATTTATCATTTGCTCAACTTCTTGATCCTGTAAGTTTATGCCTCTTACTAAATTTGGGAAGTTTTCAGCCATTATTTCTTGGAGTACTTTATCAGCCTTGCCCTCTTTCTTCTCTCCTTGTGAGATCCTAATAACACTAGTGTTAGATCTTTTGTTATGGTCCCACATATCTGAGTTTCTGTTACTTTTTTCAGTCTATTTTTTATTTTTCAGATTGGGTAATTTCTATTGTTCTAACTTCCAGCTCACTGATTCTTTCCTCTGCCCCCTCTATTCTGCTGTTGAGCCCATCCACTAAACTACATTTTGGTGTTTATATTTTCAATTCTAAAATTTCCACTTGGTTCTTCTTTATATCTCTTACGTCTTTGCTGAGATCTTCTATTTCTTTCTGGTGAGGTGTTGGGGCACCTTATTATAATGTCACAAGGGTGGAAGTCTAGTTCCCCACCCAGACTTTGTTGGCATGACTAGAGATATGGCCCAGGTTTTTATGTTTGGGGGTGTTTTTGTTTAGTTTTGTTGCTAGAGTACAATAGTTATTATCTAAAAGGTTTCTGTCTTGCTAGGCCGCCTCTCTCCTGGTCTTCGGCTAGAGAGAGCAGTATTTTGCTAGGGCTCTTTTTTTTTCGTCTTCACCCTCTGGCATTTCTCGTTTGCCAGCTTTTTCAGCGCCAACTCTGGTGTACATGAAGCAAAAGAAAGCTAAGAGAGCTCGCTGCTGTTTTGTTCCTTGGGCTCTGATATTACTAGCCAGTGTGCCTTCTTCTCCCCATCTTTAAGAATCTTTTAATGTTTGTTTTATATAAAATGTCTAGAGTTTTTCATTGTACTTAGTAGGAGGAATAGAGGAAAGTATGTCTGTACCATGTTTCCAGAAGCACAAGCCTAAACTCTGAAAATATTGTTAAAATGACAAAAGCTAAAGAAATTTGAAGAAATAAAATGTGATTCTTTGAAATTATAGGGAAAGATAACTTTATTTTCATACAATATTTTAAAATTTTTCTGAGAACTATACCAAAGCTGTTGGGTATGGTGAAAAATATAGTAGACCAAGACAAAATGGTATGGTCTGGGCTCAACTTTCCCACCCATGAAACTACTGTATTTGGATTATAATCCATAGATATCACTCTAAATAATATGGTCTAAATAATACACTATGTAAACTCTCTATGAAGAATTGCAAAAACAAAGAGAAAAAGAGGATAGACAAGCCAAGCACAACCACAATAGCTCCAAACAAGGGGTGAAAAATGTTTGTCATAGAGAATTGCATCCTCCCATCAAACAGCAAGATAGGAAAACTAAACTAGATGAATGCTAAGTTTTAATTCTCTAGAAAATTTTAATGTACATTATCACTACCATTCTCGAATTTTAAGCCTTGTGCTTGTGCTCAATGACTGCAAACGGAGTGGTTAAAATGAAATTGGTCAAAATGTTAAGTCGGTTAAAAATAAATTTTCCCCATCACTGGTTTCTATATAATTGTAATGTTAAAGTAACATGAGACAGTTAGGCAATGATTTCTATAATTTTAAACATTTCCCCATCTTTCAGAGTTTTTGGAAGTCCTCCTTGTTTTGAATATCTAAATAATTTTAAATGCATTTTAGCCAATTATGTGTTCTTTGCTTGCTTAGCAGTTCTTTCTGAATTGGTCACTTTGCCTACAGTTCTATGTCAATTATCCTAAAACAACTTGGTTGATTTTTTTCAGTAAATAGTAGTATTTTTTAAACTTTATGTGCTTTAACGTGATTTTATCAAGTTGACAAATGTTGCCTTTTTCTAAGTTATTTTGGTTTCATGAATTTTAAATTAGTTTTCAAACAACAAGGCCAACTTTACATATTGGGCTATATTTTTAAGTACTTTTTAATTTGTATTTACTTTACATCTAAGCAGTTTTTACCTGAAACAATTGTTGCCACTTCAAGAGTGGGTGTTGTCACTATTTGATATTTTGTGTTGTAAGACTGAATCCACAGTAAAAAGCATATGTAATCTCAAAGCAGACTCCTGGAAGAAAATAACTCTGGGCTTGGAAGTGAAGTAGTGAAGTGGTCGTGTGGTTTTACCGGCCAGCACCCGTTCCCCGGTGGGGCTGTCCGTGATCGAGCACACCATAACCCTCACAATAAATAGACATAAACACACAAGATCCAGGCATAAATCCTTCCATGAGCCACAAGATTACCTATTTTTAGCTTGTGCTTATAATTTGAGTTCCAGAACTCGCAACTGAAAGTCCTGACAATGCTTCAGTGTATGTGAAAGAAAATGGATTACAAAATGCCAACAAGAAAATGATCTGTCATGTAGGCAGCAGCATGTAGGTAATAGAATGAGGAAAGAATCTAAAACCATTGAACATAATCAATCAAACCGAATTGCTGTATAAAAATGTAATTCAAATGCACTTTCACATCAATTATTAAAATTCAAAAATATTGCCAATAATCAGAGCATACATAACTGGCTAAAGTAAAATTAGGAAAATAGCCTAAAGTGTTTTTAATAAAACAGAAGAATGTGCTTAAAGATGAATAAAGCTTACCAAACTACTCTAAAATTATTAATATGTTAAAAATAGTAACTAGAAAAAGACATAGATAGGGATGGATGTAGATATATAGATATTTCTCAATTTCTTCTCTTGGGCCTGCTCTTTTGACCATATTGCTGTTTTCCATCCCTTTTTTTGTTCTAAATCGCATCCTCAGCATTATATTTCAAGAAAATGTTATACATATGGATGTGGCTATTATTTTCCGTTAAAAAAAAAAACTAAAATTAACGGTTAGCACAGAAGCAATTTCCTACTCAAACATCTGAAGTAGTGGCATAGCCCCATGTAAGTGCAAAAGCAGCCAAGACAAGAAATGGCTTCATCTTATTTGATCAGACTCATACTGTCTGCAGCTCTTGAGTAGGCCTAGCTAAAACAATTTAATCTTCCCATTGGGATATGATACAGAAAAAAAAGACTGATTGGATTTATATAGACAATACCCAATGAGAAACAGAGAATAAAGAAAAAGAAAGGGGGAAAAAGATTTCCATTTGAATCTTTGCTCTCACATGTCTTTCCGTATCTCCCATTACAAAATACCCTTAACATGATGTTTATTTTCTTCTCCTGGAAGTGGGGGCAGCTACATTATTTCTGGGGTCTCCAGTACAAAATGAAAATGAGGAATATCTTGTTCAAAAATCATTACAGATTTCAAGATCCCAACAGTAAGGAGCATTAAACCAAGCATGGGGTCCTTCTAAACATGGACCCATACAATTACACAGGTCACATACTCATGAAACCAGCCCTGCAAGGAAGTGTAAATCATAGAACATAGAACAATTTAGCAATAAGCATCAAGATCACCATATATGCACATGCTCTTTTACCCATTTATCCCATTTCCAGGGCTCTATACAAAGGAAATATCTGTTTTTTATATTTATAAACAAAATATATCTGCCCCAGTGTTATAGTAATAATGCAAAATTTGAAAATTTAATAGTGGAATAATTTGTGGGCTTTTAAAAAGATGTTAGTAAAAAATAGGACACAAAGCTAGAAATATAGCCTGTTTCCTCTCTCTCCTTCTCCCTACCTCCACTACTTTCTTCTATACACATTCTCAAACCTGAAAGGGCATAACTAGAGTAAAAAAGAAGAAAAAATAATAAAGTAAGCCTTTCACCTAAAACTGATAGTTTCTAAGCAAACAGTTGGGAGCAATAAACAGCAGTAATGCAAATAGACCTACTGGAAACACATCACACTTTCTCACTCTCTCCAAGATAGTCCTCTGGAGAAGCAAAATTTAGTACAGAAAGCAGTGTTTCAGCTCAGCTTGCATAGTTTTCTTGGTCTACGTGCCCTGCTAGCTTTTTCCATTTACTACATCATTGATTTAGTGCCATTATTTTTAATGTACTGGTTAACAAATTTTGGACATGAAACTATTTTAAATGGTTTTATATAGAATACGTGTCAGTGACTTAGTCCTAGAACAAAGGTTATCCTATCGTCAAAGCAGTAGTGATCACATATTGACCAAGGCTAGAGAGGATGATTAGAAAGTGTTCAGAATTTTGAAGTGTCTTAGCTTGGGTCCTCCACAACAAAGCATGAGACAAGGACTTGGGTATAGGTAGTTTACTTGGGAGATGATCACAGGGATCACCCGTAGGAAAACAGCAAGAGCGACAAGTAGGGAGAAAACCAATAAACAATAACAGGGTCATTATTGAACTGCTTATTGCTACGAGCAACTGGGGTTCAAGTGTCTTGGGAACTATCCGAGGTGCTGAATAGAATGCTTCTTGGAATTTTCCCACCAAAAAAAAAGAAGCTGAGGCATTAAACTTCCACATTGGTTGAGGGTTTTCCTGGAGGCATTTACTTCACTACACTTCCAGGGTACTTGCATATGAGCTGGGCAAGACACCCCAGGCTTTGGAGGGAGGCTCAGAGAATGTTTGAAATGGATGCTGTCAAGGTGCTTAGACCTGTCTACCGCAGCTGCTGCTGCAGTCAGAGGTGGGCTGGAATCTGAAACAAGAAGCCAAAAAATGTCCATAATTGGAGAATAAAAAGGAAGGAAAGTGGAAGTGCACCAGTGAATATTTTACAATGTGACCTTGGGACAGACAGAGAAAACTGGAGAGAAATATATCTGGTTCAATATGCCTGCGTTTGTTAGTGAGAAGGAAGAGACTCAGGGAAAGAAGGCTCATAGAGCAGGGACATAATTCTTTTATGTGAGCTGTGCTCTGGAAAAAAATTCATGGGCAAATTAAAGATTTAGGACATTGCATCTTGGGGAGGCAAATTGAAAAACCACTCCTGGATGCATGTGGGAATCCTCCACTTGCCATTCTTTGAAGGTGAAATATATTTTCTCTATAATTTTTTTCTTGAAAAAATTATATTGTTTCCTTCCTCAAACATCCAAGTAGTCCTGTGTCTCTGGATACACATGAAAGACTGCTTTTAGGAATTATTCTTTCAGTGTTTCTTAAAAATAAAACCAAAAGTAATCACTAATGCACAGGTCTATGCACTATAATAGGACTAGAAACACCCTGGACAATCAGGCCATTTGTATCAAGTCCAGAGTAGATTATGTAACATACCCCCTCTCACCACAACTGCCTTGAAAGAAATGTTTAGTGACTTGGAGGGACATGACAAATGCATTGCAATAAACTGTTTGGTGAGTCCCTCCTCAATGATTTCTGAGCATTTTATCCATGTCCCCCTTGTAGCACTTAACACAGTCTACAGTAACGCATCTTGTTACGTGTCTAACTCCCCAGAAACTAGCAAGCTTCACGGTGAGTGAGACCTTATCTTATCCATCTCTGCACACACAATGCCCAGCACATTGCCTAGTGCAGAGTGGGAGACAAATACCAATTTGCTGACTGAGAAGGCAAAGCATTTTCCAGGTTAACATTCCCTGATTTGTGTCGAACAGATCAACCCTGACATGGCTTCATCCATCTGAGATCTGAACTTGGTTCTGCTGCTACCAAGCAGGGTAACCTTGGATAAGTCAATGACCTTTTTTCAATCTCATTTTTTTCTCACCTTTATAATTAAGGGGATTGAGAAAATGATCCCTAGGGTGCCTTCAAGCTCCTGCAGGTGATGATCTATGTGTCACAGCTGTTAGCTCATTAGAACACACTGAAGGAATTCTGTCCCCAAGTCCCTACCTAGCTTTTTAAAGTACTTTCGTGTACCCTGTGACTAATGGTGTGTTTGTGTGTAAGTGTGTAGATATGGTAAAAGGGAAATTAGACTTTTAAATCAGAAGAGTAATAAGGAGGTTTGCACCTTTGTTCTCTTGAAGTTTTAAAAGCTGGTACCCATGTTTGCTTTAGAAGATTTTCTGTCATCTCCTTTATGTTCCATTTCAATTTCTAATCTTTGGTTTTAGAGATCTGAGGATGCATCTTAGTCTGTCAATAGCAAGAAGCAGCATTTTGTTAATCAATGCACACGTTTTTGCAACTCCAACTTCTGGTTAATAATAAATTTAAAAATCTACAAATGTAATTCACTCTTTCAACACACCTTAATGGAATGTCAAGCACTGTGCTAACTCTAGAACCTAGGAGACAAATAAGAGATGTCTTAATGAGATAAGAAATAAAGTCAATGAAAACATAATACTTCTACCATTCATGAAGACCTCAGGAACCGGGTCTGTTTATCTAAATGTTTATCCTTAATACTGTTTTACTCATAGGTATTCTAAAGAAACAAGATAGCAATTGAAGAAGCAAATGCAAATAAAAATCATGAAATCTGTTGAAAGCAAGACAATGAGTTGAAAACTATAATTTGATGAATTGAAATCTTTGAGGAAGAAGGAGAGAAGTTTTTTTTAAATTATTTTATTGAGGTCATTTAGGCTGACGACAGGTGTAAATTTCACGTGTACATCACTATATTTCAGTTTCTATATGGACTGCATCATGTTCACCATTAACAATCCAGTTTTTATCCATCACCATACATATGCGCCCCTTTACCCTTTTTGCCCTCCCTCCACCCCTTCTCCTCGGGTAACCACTAATCTGTTCTCCTTATCTATGTGTTTGTCTGTTTACCTTCCACATGTGAGTGAAATCATATGATACATGTCTTTCTCTGTCTGCCTTATTTCACTTAGCATAATACCCTCTAGGTCCATCCATGTTGTCATAAATGGCACCATTTTGTCTTTTTTATGGCTGAGTAGTATTCCATTGTATATATATACCACTTCTTCTTTATCCATTCATCCATTGATGGAAGCAACTTGAGTTGCTTCCACATCTTGGCTATTGTGAATAATGCTGTAATGAACATAGGGGTGCATAAATCTTTTTGAGTTATTGATTTTATGTTCTTTGAATAAATACTCAGTAGTGGAAAGCTGGATCATATGGTAGTCCTATTTTTAAATTTTTGAGAAATCTCTATACTGTTTTCCATAGTGGCTGCACCAGTTTGCATTCCCACCAGCAGTGTATGAGGGCTCCCTTTGGGATTGAGATTTTTTAAAAACATATTTTAGAATAGCAATTATTTTAATCAGGTAAACTTATCCCATTTTGAGGGTTTTTTAAATTCTTTTTTTCAAATTCTTATTCCAAAAGTATACTTGAATGACCTTGCCTTAAAGCACATACACTAAATCCAAATTAGAATCTCAGTGTTCTGGTTCACTAATGGAAAGGAATACACGCATACATGTGGCAGTATCTCAGTGTTGTGACTTAGGCAAAAGTGTAAATATGTGCTCACTGTACCCCACAGGTGAAGAGGGAAGTATACATAAATTGGCAATGGTTCCTAGTGATGGTATTGGAAAAAAATACAATGCTGAATCACAAGGGAGAGAATTCAAAAGGAAATGCTGCAGACCTGTGGGTACATTTACATTAAAAGAAATGATCAGGCAACAACTTGGATGAATCTCCGGGGAATTAGGCTGAGTGAAAAAATGCCAGTCCCAAAAGGTTACATGCTATATTATTCCGTCTACATTATTCTATCTACATAACATCCCTGAAATGACAAAATTATAGAGATAGAAAACAGATTAGTGGTTTTCAGAGAAGATGTGTGGGCGGGTGAGTGAGAAGGTGGGTAGGGAGCATTTTGGTGATGGAACTGCTCAGTATCTTGACTGTGGCAGGAGATGCACAAACTTACACGTGTGATAAAATTGCAGAGAACTAAATATACACACACATGCACACACACACAAATACAAGTACAAATAAAATGAGAAATCTGAACAATATCTGTGATTGATTTTATCAATGTCGGTTTCCTGATTGTAATATTATTTAGTAGTTATACAAGATGTTAACATTGGAGGAAACTAATTAATGGGCAAATGGGATTTCTCTGTACTATTTCTTCCACTTGAATGTGAATCTACAATAATCTCAAACTAAAAAATTTAATTACAAAAATCAGTGAGAAAAATACAGACAGTACATTAGAAAAATGAATCAAAAGACTTGAACAGGCCCTGAACAAAAAGGAAACTCAAATGACAAATCTTTGAAAAGTTATTAGGTTCATTGGCAATCAGGAAAATTCAAATTAAAATCACAATTAGATAACATATTGGCTAAAAATTAGAACATATGATAAAATTAAATGTTGGTAAGATTGGAACAATCAGAGATTTGATCCACTGCTGGTGGGAGTATAAATGAGTGTAAAAATTTTGGAAAATAGGGTGGCATTTTCCAATAAAATGAAATGTTTGGACCTTTCCACCCAGAAATTCCCCCTCCTAGGCATCAGAAAAATCCTTGTATGTATGTGTGAGTATACATGCTCATAAAATATTCACAACTACATAGTTTGTTTAGGACAAAAACTGGAAATGACTCAAGTGTCCATTTATGATAGAAAGGTTAAATAAATTGGAATATATCAATACAACGGAATTCTATTACCAAATATATATATACATATATGATGTATAGGCATACACTACAACATGGAAGAATCTAGGGGAATATATAGAACTAAATATACAAGAAACAAAATAGTAACTACTATATTGTTCCATTAATATAAAGTTCTAAAGCAGCTATCTTGTTTAAGAAGAGATAGACAGGTGGTATATTAAGAATAGATATACATGCAAAGGTGGGAAGAAAAGATGATTTAAAAAATTAATATAGAGGTTACCCATGGAGGAGGGGTTGGATAGGATGAAAACAAATGAGGAGGCATCATGAAGTCCCACATACCCCATGTATTCTATTTCTTGATCTGAGAGGTGATTACACATGTGTTTGCTTCATAATCTTTTGTCAATCTGTAAATACATTTTCCCCATAAAAATATGTAAAAATGTTGCAAGCTTTAAAAACACGTTATAAAATAATTGCAGTTTTGTTTATTTGTTTTACTGAATAACAGTAGACCCAATTTAAAAGGCAATAACACAAGGATAAATATACAAAATATAGTCAAATGAAAGTTACAGGATCTCTAAATTTTTTTTTTTTTTGATGAAGACTGGCCCTGAGTTAACATCTGTTGCCAATCTTCCTCTTCTTTTTGCTTGAGGAAGATTAGTCTTGAGCTAACATCCATGTTAAGCTTCCTCTATTTTGTATGTAGGTGGCCGCCACAGCACGGCTGATGAGTGGTGTAGGTCCAGGCCTGGGATCTGAACTTGTGAACCCAGGCTGCAGAAGCAGAGCATGCTGAACTTGAACCACTATGCCATAGGGCCAGCCCCAACAGCATCTCTAAATATTAAACATTTTATAATATATTCCTTCCCAACCCACACCTACACTCTAAGAAAATGTCAAATGCAAATGGAAATAATTAGGTGTCCATAAACACAAGAATTTTTGTTAATTGATGCATGGAGAATGAATAAGCATGAATAATTTTACCCTTTGGTTGGAGCAACCTACAGTGACAACTTTGGTCTTGGTCTCTCCTCATGTAGAACATTTAGTTCTAATCTTGAATTTTTTTCTGGCTCCATAGTAAACACTTCATAAATATTTGTAGAATAAGTATGTTTTTATTTAATTTAAAAAAATCATATTTTACATTTTTAATTATAACTTTAAATAGAAACATTATATTTTTATGCTTTCACGTGCATAGAAAAAAAGACTAGAATAAAATAGACCAAAAATACTTTCTTCTTTTCTTGCATTCTCATATATTTTACATTTTCTAATTTTCCGCATTTCCTTTTTATAATTAAATGAATAAACAATAGAGAAAAGTTATTTGAAAAATAAACTGAAAGTCATAATTCAATGATGAATTTAAGTCACTGAAAATATAAACAGAAATAGTCAAGTGCACCATTATTTTGACCAACGTTTACTAACAGTCTTAGAAAATGTGACCTCACTGACTTCAGAATGGTTTTGTTTAGTAACTGTGAGGTTGCCTCATAAAATAAGAGATATCAGTGGGAATAGATACTCCTTAAATTACTCAATTACAGTTTTAGCCTTTGCAATTCAATTTGGGAGTCAAGATTGATTACTGTATTCAAGTGTTTGTAATTCCTTCCTCCCACCTCCTGACTTAATCCACAATTTAAGTTCTGCTTATTATTCTCCATGTGATAATTATTTGTGCATTAAAGTTGCATAACTTTGTAGACTAAGGATCCATGATTTCTCTGAAAGTTCTCATTTCCCAAACAGAAAAAATAATGTAGTAGCAGTAAGGCCAACATCCCCTGAATTCTCCTATAACCCAGATGTGCACGGCCTCCCATGGCCAGTCTCTGATTTCACCCTACACCTGTCTTGAAGCAAGACTCATTTCTAAAAAGCAAATCACTTCCCAAAGCATCAGTGAGCTATATAGAGTTTACTAGAGATTATGTACATAGAAGACATGACCACGTTTGTATATATGGAAAAACACAGTATTTTTACTTCAACGTAAGTAAACCACAGGACATCTCTTCCCAAGACTGTTTTCTTCCCTGCTGGCATCCATCTCCTTTTATCTCTTCAACCTCCTCTCCCTCCCCAGCCCTCCCCCAACCTCCCTGATTGCTGGCTCCCTCTTCCTTTACTTTCCCTCTCTTAACAAGAGAAATGTATCTGTCTGATCCTCCAAATTTGCATGCATATCCATTGTTTAAAATTGTTTTCAAGTGTGCAGAAGGCCATTAAACTGAGGATGATTAGTTGTGTGTGTGTGTGTGTGTGTATGTGCGTGCATGTACGTGTGTGTGCTTAGAAAATATAGAGTAGTTAACAAATTCTCCCTCCTCAGAAAGGGGTAAGGAGGTGGGGCAAGGGGGATATAACTAATATTTTTTTCTGAAAAATGTTTTCCTGTCACACTAAACTGAAGCTTGTCTTCACCTTTGTAATGTTTCAGAAATGTACAATTGATATGTACATTTACTGTGGTAGTATTCTATTTTTCTCCAAAACTTTTACCCAAATTGATAGCCATCCCACAATATATAGTATCTTAAAATTGAAGAATATGATATATATTTTTCTAGAATTTTCTTTATTACGTTTCAAATTGTGATTTTATAAAAGTCACACTTCCTCATTGCATCTGGTGATGTACCTGCAAAAGTAAAGGTGTATAAAGAAAAAAAATATCTTCCTAACCTCACTCCCCCTCCTGAGATTACCAGCATTAGCCATGTGCTGATATTTTTCACATGACTGGGAGTGCTCAGACATAATATATATGCCCCTGTAGGATTTTTGGTTGTGGTAATTTCAACAAAAATATCATCATATTACTCTACTTGATATTCTTATTTAAAATACATCATGGCTATTGCTTACAGTTAATAAATAAATCTATAACTTATTTTTAAATATCTATATGGTAATTTAGGCATCTATATAGTATAAAAGTGTCAGAATTTATTCAATCATTTTTCCCACTGAAATAGTTTCCAGTTGTTCTTTATTTCAACTTCCAGCAATTCCTCAATACATATTGTTGCATCCTCATGTATTGGTGCATTTATTTCTACAAGCTAGAGCCCCAAAAGTGGGATTGCTGGATTAAATGATATGTGCAATCTAATTTTAACATATATTTCTAGATGAATTTCCCAGGGGTTTTAGGGATTCACACACCATCAGCAGCATTATGAGATGGCCCATTTCCCTACATTCTACCCAGTGCTCTCATAATTGCTCTTTCTAATTTTTTCCAGTCTACTGGATGAAAATGGTCTCATACTCTAATTTTCATTTTCCTCACTACCAGTAAGGATAGGCACTTTTTCACACTTTCTTGGTCATTTGGGCATCATCTCTCTCTAGCCCTTGTACACTCTGGGTATTTTTCTACTGGGTTGTGTTTTTCATGTAAAACAATTTGTAAGATCTTATTATTCATTAGGGTATTTACTCTTTGTCAGTCAGATATGCTTCAAATACTCTGTTGCAGTTTACCCTTTCCTGTCAGCCTCATAGTGTAATATATTTTTAAAATTTTTTATGTAGCCAAATACGTCTATCTTTTATTTTTTTGTTTAGGAAGCTATCCCTCACCCTGAGATTATAGTCTGCTAAATTTTCTTCTAATGTTTTTAGTGTTGTATTTTTTTTTTTTTTTGCTTTATTGAGGCATAATTTACATACAACAAAATTCACTTATTTTAAGCATATAGTTTGATGAATTTCGGTAATTGTATATAGTCATGCAACCTCTGCCAAAATCAAGCTCTTGAACAGATCCATCGTCCTAAAGTATCTTCTCATACCACTTCACAATTGATGCCCTCTCTTGCCCTTGACCTCAGGAAACTACTGGTTTGCTTCTTGTCACTACAGCTTTACCCTTTCTAGAATTTTGTATTAATGGACTCATAGAGTATGTAGTCTTTTGTGTTTGTCTTCTCTCTCGTCCGTGTTTGAAATGCATCCACATTTTCATATATATTAATATTTAATTTATTTTTATTGCTGAGTAATGTCCCATAGCATGGATAATCCACAACTTGATTATCTACCACTTAATGGATGTTTGAAGTTACTTCTAGTTTTTTGTTATTATGCATACTGTTGTTACAACATTATTATAATTTTATTATTTACTCAAATGTAAAAGTCTTTGAGTAAAAGACTTTATATGGACATATCTATTTCATTTCTCTTGAGTAAATATCTAGTTGTGAGATTGCTGGGTTGCATGGTAAGTGTATGTTTAACTTTATAGAACACTGCCATCCTGTCTTTCAAAGTGGCTGTGCCATTTTGCATTCTCAGGAGAAATGTATAGAGTTTCCACTGGTTTCACATTCTCCCCAGCATTTGGTATTGTCTAGCTTTTTAATTTTAGCCATTCAAATGGTGTGCAGTGGTCTCTCATCGTGGTTTTACATGATAACTAGTGATGTTGAGCATGTATTTATGTGCTTATATTTGCCATTCATAGGTGAAGTGTCTGTTTAAATCTTTTCCCCTTTTTAAAAAAATTGAGTTGTTTTTCTTATTAAGTTGTCAGTGTTCTAAATATTCTGGATGCAAGTCCTCTGTCGGAAATATGTTTTGCAAATATTTTCTTGTGACCTATGGCTAGTCTTTTCATCTTCTTAACTGTGTCTTTCAAAGAACAAACGTTTTTATTTTGATAAAGACTTTAGCAACTTTTCAATTTTTGTCTTTTGTGTCATGTTTAAGAAATCTTTGTCTAACCCAATGTCACAAAGATTTTTTTACGTTTTCCTCGAAATATTTAGTAGTTTAAGGTCTTATGGTTAGATCTCTGATCCATTTTGTGTTAATCGTTGTGTATGGCTTCAGTTAAGAGTTGAGCTTCATTTTTTCTATACGAATAAATCTAGTTGTCCCAGCACTATTTTTTAAATTGTTAATTTATCTGGAATTAACTTTTATATGATATGACGCAGACTCTAGCTGAATTTCTTTTCCTGATGGATAATCAATCACATCAATATTTTCTAATATCTAAGTCATCTATAATATTGAAATATTATACTTGTTATTGCTTAATTTCCTACTCATAATCATAATTATTTCAAGACTTTATTCTTTTCTACTGATTTATTTGATTATCTCTGTGATAATTGTCCAAAGCAGAATTCTTGGTTCCCAACCCTTTAACCTGTTTCACTTTCCATTTTTCCTCATTTCTTTTAGTGGTCCTGCCATCTACCCAGTTGATCAAGCCAATAACCTAGATACTAGGCTTTATTTCTCTCCGTTCCTCATTTTTCCTTCTGTATTATAAATACAATATCCAATATAAATAAAGTGTCTACTTTACTCCATCTCCACTGCTAACAAAGTTGTCCAGACTCCCTCACTCTTATCTTGTACCAGGCTTTTCCATGGTCACTAACTCAGTCCACAATGGCCATTTTTCTGTTCTTTGACCATCCAAGTTTGTACCTGTCTCAGGGTCTTTGAACTTGCCATTCCTATGCCTGGGATAATCTTCCTTCATCATAACTATCCTTTTGCATCTTTCAGGTCTCAGTGATAACGACTCAGATCTTTCAAAATCTCTTATATGTGAGGCCCCACGGACTATAATCCTCCTATTGCTAGTTTGAGTTTGAGATGGATACTCATCCATGAATTTGCATTCCTACTAAGCTGCACATCTATAGCATCTACTGAGATCAGGCACTGGATCTTTCCATACTTGAATGATTTCTCCCTATCTTTGTAAAGTTTGAGCCAGCAGCCAGCACCGGGGTTGTTTCTCAGGGACAAAGAAAAGCAAAGGTTTAGTCTCGATCAAACTGATTCCTACTCAACAGGATGCTCACAAAAATGTGGTGCCCTGTGCCTTCTGCAATGTCACAGACTCCAAGTACGAAGAGCAGAAGGTTCTATAATTACATGGCATATTCCTAAACAGCAGTCCACTCAGGGGGACAGTCACTTAAGTCCTGGAAAGTGCACCTGGAGAAGAGAATGCTGCTGACAAATAGGACCTCCACACTTGGGGAGGGGTCCCTTCAGGAGGCCTTGGGCATCATCCAAAGAGAAGGATCAATGGGCTGGCTTGACCTTTCTACAGAATTTCCTTTGTGTGTGTATGTGTATGCGTGTGGCTTCACTCACTCTGGCTCCGCTTCCCCAGGTACTGTGTATTCAGAACATTCAGTGCCGCAGCTGCAGCTGCCACCGCTCTGGTTGCTGTGACAACTCTTAGCAATTTGTTGTTGTTCTCCATGAGAATGAGCCCTGGGGTACACCGTCCCCACTAAACCTCTCCCTCAAGCTCCCAATGCTGTTCGACTCATTTTCCATTACAATCAACAGAGGACCTTTAGCAATTCAAACGGAGTTATTGCTTTCTTTCACATCTTTTCTC
This sequence comes from Diceros bicornis minor, assembly GCF_020826845.1. Classification (NCBI taxonomy): domain Eukaryota; kingdom Metazoa; phylum Chordata; class Mammalia; order Perissodactyla; family Rhinocerotidae; genus Diceros; species Diceros bicornis. The sequence goes on along the minus strand of NC_080767.1, from coordinate 11,575,591 downwards.
AAATATCTGATTGCAATTCAGCTCTCCAGAGAAAATCCAAGCTGCCTCTTTAATTCTTATGAAGAGAAAGTGTGAATTTTATCCTAGATTCATCATTTTAAAGCTGAAGGGGACCTTGAATACAATCTAATTATGTCTCCACATTTTACACATGAAAAAAAAAGTGTCTGATGTGCCTAGAACAGGATCTGGCGTGCATGGCAATCACTCAAAAGTTTGTTCAATGAATGAATGAAGTTCAGGAAATCATCACCTCTCCAAGATCACACAATAAGTTTGTGGCAGAACAAAGATTAGAATATAGATTTTCTCATTCCAAAATTGAGTCCATTTATGAAAACAAATGGATTATATTTATTTATTGAAATAATCTAAATAACCTAATCTTCAATACTTCTACATTTAAAGATTTACCATAAAGATGTATGTCTTATAATAATGCCATCATTTAAAGCTAAAAGTAGTCTTAGAAACAAAGTAGTCTATTTCTCATCCTAGTAAAAATAAATACATAGAATGTACCTAATCCAATTTCTTAAACATTTTTACTGAAGTGTAATTAATATACAAAACACTGGACGTATTGAATGTATGCAATTTGATGAGTTTGGAGGAGATAAGCACAGCTTGTGAAACCACCACTACAATCAAAGTAATAAACATATCCATCACCTCCAAAAGTTTCCTTCTGCTCCTTTGTTGGTTTTTGTTTTAAGAACACAACATGAGATCTACCATCTTAGCAAATGTTTAATTATACAATACAGTATTGTTAATACAGGCATTATCCTGTGTGTTAGATCTCTAGGACTTACTCATCTTGTATAACTGCAACTTTGTACCCTTTGACTAATACTTCCCTGTTTCCCCATCCCCTGATCCCCCGGCAACCACCATTCTATTCCCTACTTCTATGAGTTTGACTATTTTAGATTCCTCATATAAGTGGTATCAAGTAGTATTTGTCCTGTGTCTAGTTTACTTCACTCAGCACAACGTCCTCTAGGTTCATCCATGTTGTCACATATGGCAGGATTTTCTTCTTTTTTGAAGCTGAAATATATTTCATTGTGTGTATATGCCACATTTTCTTTATCCATTCATCTGTTAGTGAACATTTAGGTTGCTTCCACGTCTTGGCTATTGTGAATAAGGCTTCAATGAACATAGAAGTGCAGAAATCTCTTCTTGATCCTGACTTCAATTCTTTTGGATATATATCCAGAAGTGGAATTGTTGGATCATATGGCAATTCTATTTTTAATTTTTTGAGGAACCTCCATATTGTCTTCCATAGTGATTACACCATTTTACATTGCCACCAACAGTGTACGAGGGTACACTTTTCTCCACATTCTTGCCAACATTTATCTTTTTTTTTTTATAGCCATCCTAACAGATATGAGGTGATACCACATTGTGGTTTTCATTTGCATTTCCCTGATGATTAGTGATGTTGATCATCTTTTCATATATCCATTGGCCATTTGTATGTCTTCTTTTGAGAAATGTCTATTCAAATTCTTTCACCATTTCCCTAATTCAATTTTGACAAAGGGGTTTTACCACTTAATTATTATTAAATGCACACCTCCTATCTTTCAAGTTTCATTAATTTTAATTAGTTAAAACCAGGATAAAATCTTGAAGTTTGACAGGTTTTTTTAAAGCCACAATAGGAAAAATAATTAAAGTGCACATTACACTGATGTTTAAATCAGGTAGTTTTGATAATGGCAAAAATCTAATAACATGTGATTCAAGAAGTGGAAGAAAATATTTTCATCTCAGGATTGAGCTATCTTTCTTAGTCCATGTGATTTTTCTTGAAAGAATTGGAGAGAAGTCAGAAGAAAAGAAGAAATACAGTGAATTTAGGGCCAGAGTCTTGGAAAATTTTAAAATTTGATAAGGAGTATAATAGCACCCATCCCCAAAATCAATTTAAAGTTCAAACTAAGAAATTCTCTACTTTGCAGAAGAAGGAGCTTTGAATTCAATTTTGTTGTAGCCCAATCATTTGTAATAAGAAGATTCCCAAGAAATGTCGTGTGAAATGGTGTATTTGTGAAACTGGCTCTGAATCAACTTAGTGTTTCCCACTTGACTGGCCTTAGAACCACCTGTGGCACTTTTTAAAACTATACATATTCCTGAGCCCCAAAGAAAACCTACCAAAGCAGAGTCTCTGTCTATGAGACTCAGAAATTTATTTTAATAAGCTTTTCTGTGCTCTTCTGCAGCCAGCCTGGCAACTCAGCAGTCTGGGCTTTGAAAGCCAGGGTATGTTTACCCATCTTTGGAGAAATAGCGTCTTAACTTTGTGCTGTGCCTGCAGACAGTTAAATTTTCTTGTGGAAATGTGAATTTCCCGTAGATATTCTGGAACACTGCAGGAAAAACCGTCAGGTCTTGCCGCTACCTCTCTCTGAGAAAGAATCATAAAAAAGATGTTATTTGTTTTAATCTAATAACTCAAAACTTGGGTCCTGTTTTAATAGTTATATTATTGTTTTGTGCTGAGATATTTCTGTTGAGAGGCCGCAAGTCATGGCTATGCCCTATCAGCAGAAGGGTAATTTTTCTTAACATAGTGGATATTCCCAATATCATCCTAGGAAAGAGAAGATCCCAGATCAGAAAATAAAGACTTAGGGTGGTAGTAAGATGGGAACTTGTCACTCTGAGTCTTGTGGTTGATAGAATCTAGACTCTAAGGAGTAGAGACTCTATCCCAAGGAGCCACTTGGGCTTGAGGAGTAAAGAAAGCAGACCTCTGCCACAGATAGGTAGGCTAGAAATTAGGCAAGGATGGACTGTGTGCTTTAAAGCAGCTGTAGTGGTCCACTCTTCTAAAAAATTTAGAATCCCCTTCTTGGAATGGGCCATGTCTCTAGACCCATAAATTCATCCTCTCTATGGTGGTTTACAGAGTAAACTTCTTTTTATCTTGACCCCAAATTTTAAGAGGGCTCATTGATTAGACTATGCACTGCCCCCAGACTGATCTGAGGGTGAAAAGCTACGGTGTATTTTACTTCTTGATCTGAACTGTCAGTGATTCTCAATGGCCAGGGCTAGAACCAGCTTGCATAGATCTGTATCCTGACTCTAGGTATAAAACAAGTTGAAATAACGTAATTGAACACATCGCCTACTGTGGCAAGTCCAGAATATGAACAGACTTCTAATACAATGAAAAATGATAGGGCTTTGTGAGACAAGTAGCTTGCATTGTCAATTGCATTTCCTTGACAATGCTTTCAAAATGCTAATTAATGGTAAAGGGTGTTTATCTTTCATAATTGTCCAGCAAAAAGGCCTACTTTCATCTTGAAAGGATTACTGACTTGATTATAAAAATATCGTGCTTTTATTGTCTGAGACCAAAGGCTTTTGTACTCAATACAAATGCCTGGTGATCAAAACTACTAGCGTATTAAAAAAAGGTTCCCATTTTAAGAGTATCCAAATACGCACTTGTTTTATTCACATAGCACCAAAACAACATGTTATCAGTACTACCATTCATATACCTAAAATTACAGTGAAAACAAACTTCACATTTTCTTCTTTAAATATGTCATTCCAAGATTAAATATACATACATAAATCAGTTGACTAAGGCAATCAAAGACAGTGTCTTCAAATTTCAAATAGCATTTAGTTTGTTTTTAGAGATAAAATTAAAAGGACTCAGAAGATTCTCCTCAACTGTTTCTGGGTAGTTAAAAAGTAACTCAACAGAAAACTAGCTGTTGGCCTGGTTACAGTGTGGTACAGATGCCCTAACTTTGTGGTGCTCTAAGACCTACTCAGGGGTTGGCTGCAAAGATTTGGGTTCATCTGGTTAACTGTGATTAATTCATTACTCAGCAATTGTATGATTCCATTCATGATGCACATGCCATTCAGAAATGTTCTGGACAGGACAGCTCTATTTTGCTTCCATGATAAAAGCAGGGAACTGGGAATTGCTAAACAGATAGAGAGCCCTTTAAATATCCAGGGAATTCAGCCTCACTACTTTAGCTTATTTCTCATTTCTTTCTTACATCTGAGAAGAGACAAGTTAGATCTGAGTTATTTTAAGAGAAGGCATTAAATAACATTATTTCAAAATATAAAATAACATTTTTAACAAATTTTTATGATGGATCACACTTTTAGAAACATGTTGCATATATATCAGCTCATTTAACTCTCTCAATATTTCTGTGATGTGTATGATCATTATATACATTTTATAGCTCAAAAACTGAGTTTTAATCCAGTGAAGAAACTTGACCAAGACTGTTTTATTTGTACATGTCAAAAACTGTGATTTCAATCCGAATGTTTTAAGCATAAATTTTTTGATACTTTTACTGTAGTACAAACTAAGGAAGTCATTTTAAAAAAATAATCATCTAGCTCTAAATGAGAAAATATCACTCTTCTGGTAGCCCTAGCTCCAGTTAAATATTATTCTCTTTTTAATCCATGACTCTTCTTAATTCCCAGAAACTGGTACAGTGGAACCCTCTTATACTACCAACACAGGTTTAGTTAATTGAACAATTATTTAAAATCATTTAAAAATTCTATACACATATATTAACTTAATATAAACTACATAAGTACTCATTTACTCCCCTTGATTTTTTTTTCAGCTTTATTGAGATGTAATTAACATATAACATTACATAAATTTAAGGTGTACAATGTGTTGATTTGATACTCTTAATATATTGCAAAATTTTTATCACCATAGCATTAGCTAATACCTCCGTCATGTCACATAACTACCATTTCTTTTTGCAGTGAGAATATTTAAGATCTAGTCTCTTAGCAACTTTCAAGTATGTAATACAGTATTGTTAACTATAATCACCATGCCATACATTAGATCCCCAGAACTTATTCATCTTCCAACTGGAAGTTGTACCCTTTAACCTACATATCCCCCCTTCCCCAATCTCCAGCTCCTGGTAACCACCATTCTACTCTCTGTTTCTATGAGTTCAGCTTTTTCAGATTCCACATATAAGTGAGATCATATAGTATTTGTCTTCCTCTGTCTATTTCACTTTGCATACGGCCCTCATGGTCCACCAATATTGTCACCAATGGCAGGATTTCCTTCTTTTATACGACTGAATAATATTCCATTGTATATACTTCTTTATTCATTCATTTGTTGACAGACATTTAAGTTGTTTCCATGTCTTGGCTATTGTGAATAATGCTACAATGAGTACAGGAGGGCAGATATCTCTTCAAGACAGTGATTTAATTTCCTGTGGATATAGACTCAGAAGTGAGGTTTCTGGATCATATGGTAGTTCTACTTTTAATTTTTTGAGGAACCTCCATGCTGTTTTCCATAGTGGCTGTACCAATTTACATCTGCACCAACAGTGCACAAGAATTCTCTTTTCTGCGCATCCTCTCCAACACTTGTTATCACTTGTTTTTTTGATGATAGTCATTCTAACAGTTGTGAGGTGGTATCTCATTGTGGTTTTGATTTCCATTTTCCTGATGATTAGTGATGTCAAGCTCCTTTTCATGCACCTATTGGCCATTTGTATGTCTTCTTTGGAAAAATGTCTATTCCATTCTTCTGCCTATTTTTTAATAAGATTTTTTTTTCTATTGAGTTGTGTGAGTTCTTTTTATATTTTGAACATTAACCCCTTATCAGATATATGATTTAAAAGTATTTTCTTCCATCCACTTCATAGGTTGCCTTTTCATTTTGTTTGTTTGTTTGTTTGTTTCTATGCAGAAGCTTTTTAGTTTGATGTAGCCCCACTTATTAATATTTGCTTTTGTTCCCTGTGCTTTTGGTGTCATATCCAAAAACTCCTTGCCAAGACCAATGTCAAGGAGGCTTTTTCATATGTTTCATGGTTTCAGGATCAAAGTTTTGTTTTATTGTCTGTTTGTTTGGTCCAATGATGAAGTTCTGTTGCCATTTTTTACTAAATTGCACCAATAATGTATCATCTACAATTTCTAAATTCTCTGAAGTGAGTGAAGAACTTAATGATACTTTTGAAGTAATCTAAGAAAAAACTTTCTAGATTTGTATGATTTTTCCAATATTTTACAGGTTGTCCACACCTAATATTTTAGGAAGCTGACTTTTTATTGAATCTTTCCAAACCTTTTAATTTGATTTTTTAAATATTTACAGTATTTTTTCAGCTTTATTAAAATATATTTTATATACAAAAAAATTTCCCATATTTAATGTATACATTTTGATGATTTTGACATATGCATATACCTATGATACCATTACCACAATAATTTGATTTTAATAGAATCTATAATTTTCCTAGTGCATTCATATATCATCAGTTAATATAATATTTAATTATATCATAGAATTACAATAACAAATACAACTGGAATAATTAGGTTTGTGAGCAAATACAACTTTATCTTGAACAGCAAATAATCTAAATGGTGGGAGCAGTAGTGATGAGCATACAGCTTACTACCTGGGCATCCATCAGTACACTTTACAGATGGAATGGATAGGATGGGTTAATCCAGCAATTGGATTAAGTGGAAGTCAGTTAAGAAGTCTAGAGGCAGGGACATCTGTCTGCTTGTCCCACAATGTAGTGCATTTGATCAAGTGGGTTCCTTAGACTTGAGAGGGATGTCAACTCTAAGAAGTTAAGAGGATTTTCTCAGGAGCTGACATGGAAAAAGGAGCCTCTTATTTAGGGCACCTGCTATCAGCCAGGTTGTTCCTTTGTTTTGACCTTTTCATTTCCCCATAAACCTCCAATAATATGTAAAGCAAATGAAAAAAACCAGATAAAATATTAAATATTAAAATGCTCACATAATAAATGTTTCACTGAAGGTCAAGTAAAGCTAGACTTCTAAACTGAAAGCAATGAAAAACTTCAAGATGAATGGAATCAGAGAGCGCACACAATTTGACCTGTTTTGCATTACAGTGCTTGAAAGGATTCTCCAGAAAATAAAATAAAGAAAGGATGCTTCTCAGGCAGAACGCCTCCAGTGTAGACTCAGGTTTATCACAAAGGACCCAGGCCAGAGGTTGATAAATAATATATTTTTTTAAATCATAAAAAATTTGAACTACCTATTATGTGTGTTTGGGACATAGTGTTAAGAAAAATGGACGTGATCTGTGCCTTCAAGGATTTACAACCCAGCAGAAAGAGAAATCAAATTTAAATCAGTAGGTGAAAACAAGTGGTACAGGACCCAACCTTAGAGCAAATGCCAAAGTGGCCCCCTTACATCCAAACTTGAAAGTCCAGTATGGATAACTGATATGCAGAGTATTTTAAAAGAATTATCAAAAATCATATACATAGATTATCTTGAAGGAAGATTAAAAGCCAAATATAAGAGTATTTTAATTCTAGATGCCTAACTCTGGAATTCCAATTCTCCGGAACTAGTAGGTCTTATCTCAGAGACTCCAGACCTCTAAGTCCTCCTCATATGTAGTAAAAAATGTCCTCGAGCTGTTTTCTATATAACAAAAAGCCTTATGAAACTATGTGCTTACCCTCAGTAATACAGAGAACAATTAAAATCCTGCCTTTGATTGGAATTTCCTCAGTTAGTTAGGAATCCAATTCACTCAGAAATTCTGATTGGCATTGATGGTTTTATTAATAACAAATAGAAAGATAAGCTCATTTTCACTTACTAAATGCAATTTGGGGGTAAATAATACGTTATAAAACATGAGGTTTAAAGAGTAAATAGTAAAAATGATTGGGAAACATATCTTTACTCCGAATCAATCTATAAAACCATTTAAAAAACTTATCTCAATGATAGACTTCTAAAAAACAACTTGTATATTCAGTTAATTTTACTTTTAACAACTGAAAACGCTTGGTCTGTGCATCTGTTCTTCATAACAAAACAGCCCAGAGAAGGCCTCAAATATTAATGCTCTATAGACAAGAGGAAAAAAAAGTACAAGAGAAAGAAGAAGAGGAAGAGGAAGAGGAAGAAGAAAAGGAACTTTCTGTTTTCTGCCTGGAATGATCTTCCTTTCGTCCCTACCATGGATTGTTTCTTCCCATCTTTCAAACGTTCACTTAAACTCCATGTCCTCTGAGAGACTTTCCCTGGACAACCTATCTAAAGTTACCTGCCCCACCCTGCCCACCACTTTACTTTCTCTCGTATAACCTTCTTGATTTACTTCATGGCTCTGCTCACAGCCTGCAATCATTTGGATTATTTATTTGCTTATTTGTGTATTATCTGATTCTCCCACTAGAATGCAAGCCCTGTGAGCAGGATATTATGTATTTCATTCCCCTGTCTATTTCCAAACCCTAGCAGCACTCAATAAATATTCATTGAATGAGTAAATAAACAAGAACCAAAGTCTCTATTTGGGGGTCTACTGCTACTCCGCCAGGCACTTTCTCACCTTTGTGTCATCTTTACAAGAGCTCTGCTAAGTAGGTGTTAACTACCTTGATTTTTCAAAAAAAGGAAACTGAGGCATAGAGACTGGCAAGGAAACTGGCTTTGCCAATACCAGTTAATGATGGACCAGTGATGCATATGCCTTTCTGTTGGCTTCTAAAGTCTATGTTTAAATATAGCCTTTTAGCTGAGAGTCTCAAGGTGCAATTACCTCATCTGTATTGCACGTGTTTGTGTGACAAGAAAACACAATCTCTCTTAACGATTTGTGCCTCATCTGTTACGGCATTTTCCATGCTGAATTATAATGGGTCTTGTTACCTGGATGCCTTCTCTCTCAGTCCGAGCTCCTCAAGGGCAAGTAATTTTTCTCTGTACCAAAGAGCTTGCACAATGTTCGACCGCGTGTTTGTGAACAAAATGAATGGGTTGAGGATCAAGGCCATATTCGCTTTCCAAAGCAAAAGAAAAAATCAGGCTCTTTCTAAAAGGAAGAATTCTGGGATAGAGAGTGGCTTTATACAGTACAGTATATATTCAGTGGCATACAGACTTCTAGATTATCTTACAACTTTAGTGAGTTTGTTATCAAAACTTTCAACTGATGCATAAGAAATTTGAATGAAAGAAAAGGTAAGTGATTTGCCCAAAGTCACACAGCACTCTTGCATTTAGCAATGAGTCTATTAATTGCTGACTAATAGTCGCATAATAAGTAAGGACCTCAGATCAAATTAAGGACTTTATTTTTTAATTACTTAAACTCTTAAACTCCTATAAGCAACATTTAAATATTATGGTAGAGGACTTGGGGAAGACGTTTATATGAGCTCAGCATTCTCTCTCAGGTCTCCATTTAAATTTACTGAGAAATGGAAATCCAAAAAATCCCAGTTAACCACAGGAATTATCTAAATGCTACCAATCTGGAAGAAATTCTTCCAAGTGTCATGTATATAAAGCCAACGTCATGCTCTAGAGAGAGATCAAACACCCTTGGTCTGTCTTTTCTTTCTGTGGGTCAATAGCATTTGAAAAGAGGGTGATGGAAGTCCACAGGGTCTGTGTAGAAGCTATGACACACAGAAAACCAGAGTCTTGTCTCTGAGGTCATAGCAGCACAAAACAGGAGCTTGGACAAACACGTTGAACCTGATCTGGAGCCTGACCAGCAGAAATTTGAATGTGGATCATAGGTCCTGGTGCAGCAGCTTGAAATAACAACACAGAAACAAGCATCTCCTGCATGTCCTCATGGGGCTGCCCCAGGCCCCAATCCACCTGGTCTCCCCTGAAGCTTCTAACGCTAAACAGATAATACACAGTGCATTTATACCAACCAGCTCTCCAAGTTACAATTAACTCAAAGGAAGAATTCTAATAGCAAATAGTTGCTCAGTGAGGAAAATCCAGGAGAATGTATACACTATGTTTAGGGTCAAACACTATGCCTAGATAGAGGAACGCAGGAATTTGAGCAGGAATATGTTCGTTACTATATTCTTTATACCAAAAAATTAGAATCAGCCTAATATCCACCAGCAAAATCTTTTTAAAATAAATTATAGTTCATCTATACAATGTAATTCAATGCAGTCATTAAAAATAATTTTAGAAGAATAATCAACAAAATGGGGAAATGTTGATATTGTATTTTAAATTTAAAAATCTGATGAAAAAGTGCTGTTTGCACAATGATCACAGTTCTTTTAAAATGCATGTGTGAATATGCACATATATCCATAAATTCAAAACTAGAGTGATTAACACTTAATGCAATCATTGGTCACATCACTCCTCTGCTTAAAAGACTTTAATAGCTTCTTGTCACACTTAGAAAAAGGTTCACCTTCCCAACATGGCCCTTAAGGCCTTCTTTGACAAGTCCTCTGCTTACATCAGCAGCCCCATCTCACATTACCCTCCTCCACTAGTCTCTAAGCTTTGGAAATTTTTTTCAGTGCCTCAAATGTGCCATAAGCTTTGCCACTCAGGTTGCGTGGAGTGGTCTCTTAACCCAACCTCTATTTGAAAGTTTCCCTCCCGCCCTTTCCACACACACACTGCCCCTCACCTTATGAACTGCTACTCACACCCAGAGTTCAGGTCACATCACCACATATTCAAGGAAACATTCCCTGATAACTACACCCATTCCTTCTAATAGCTCTCCATCCTTCTCATTCACGCTTCTCACTACATTTAAATAATATTTACTTGTTGAAACTTTGACACTCACGGATCTGTAAGTATGATGAGCACAGAGATTTTATCTATTTTGTTTCCTTATATGTAGCATAGCTTTTTATATAATGTAAGCACTCACAATGTATTTAAATGAATAATATAGCTGATATGTATTAGGTGCTTACTTGTTTTAAGTGACTTATCCATATTAACTCCTTTAATCTTCGCCACAATCCAAGAAGTGGCTCCTATTCCAACCTCTGTTTTAAAAAGTATGAGGCTGCAACGCTGACATATTGAACAACTTGCTCAAAGTCACAGCACAAGCGTGTAGCAGAGCAGGGATGCACACTCAGACAGTTTGGCTCCAGAGTCTGTGTTCTTAGCTGCTAATAACAATGGCCAATACTTACATCGCGAATACAATGAGCCAGATACTCTGAATGCTTTACATATATCTACCCATTTACGTCTCGTAACAAACCTAGGAGGTAGGCACTGTCACTCTCTGTATTTGACAGATGAGAAAACCGGAGCACAGAAAAGTCAAAGCAACTTGCCCTAGTCGTGTGACTAATAATTGGCAGAACAAGAATCTGAACACCGACCTTCTTTCTGCCGTTGATACTACTCCATGTTCCTTTCATATGGTAGCAAAGAAAGGAAGAGAGGAAGGGAGCTATCTTTTAGTCTAGGGACTATTAGTTTCTTTCTTTTTCCTTCATTGTCCAAAAATTATGTGACACGTGCATTTTTCTAATGAGAAAACAATTATTTTTAAAAAGATATTATTCAAAATAAATAACTCTTGATGCAAAAGTATTCAGAAAATCCTCAAGGTATGACTTGGAAATTTACCTGCATGCTTCTTTAATCCACCTTGCTCTCTGATATCCGTGTATACTCCACAATATCCCGACAAGTGGATTTCCAGCCTCTTCTAGATCAGCCTCTCGTGCTGGCTGATATTAACATGTACCTCAAGGAAAGTCTCCCGTGAACTGAGGGATATCATCTCCTCTGCATTTCAATGGAGGTGACTGTGACCAGAATCAAGTGATCCATTTTTAAAATAATTTCACACTATGCAGATGCCGTGAGATACCGGGAAAACTAAACTTTCCCAAAGAAAACTATTTTTTTAAATACTACTTCAGCCTCACATGGATTGCTTTCTGAACCTATAAAGAAGCAGATGGAATAAAATGTATTAATCGCAATAACTAAGATCACTGAAGTGTTTATATGATTTTTTTTCTTTGACAAGGAGGAAAAAAAGTTTTTAGGTGTTTTGCTTTTTAAAACTGCTCTAGTGATGGCCCCCTGAATTGTCCCTTTCCTTGTAGAAATGGTGACTCCTTCCGCACTGCCCCCAAAGTATGCTGTATGTATTTCTACTACAACAATATAACAATTTATGCTCCTCATTATTTATGTGCCTGCTCCTTTTTCTTATTTCTATTTTTACTTTGTTTCCTTGGCATCTAAATCATTTTAAGAACATTAGGTTCCAAAAAAAAAAAAAAACTTACAATTACTCAAGAAACACAGATTTTGAACCAAAAAGTAATTTTATAACAGCTCAAATTCTTTGCTTGATTTTTACCCATTAAAATAGATGTGAATAATTTCCTAAAAAAAAAAAAAAGAAAAAATTCCCCTCCTTAGCGCTTTCCTCACTCATCTCAGCTACTTTCTTGTTTTTAGTATCCCCAAACTACCCTGGAAAAAATCCATCCCTCAGTCCCTTGCCCAGGCCACCTCTAGCTCTCTCCTTTCCCCCTTTTCTTCCCATTCTGAATTTAAACCATCAAAGAACTGATCTAGCAAGGAAGGAAGCTGCTCAGAGGGCAAAGGAGGGCAGGAGACTGAGTGGGCCAACCCAGAATCTTCTTTCAAGTACAAAAAGGGAAGAGAGAATGGTAACAATCATATATAAATAATTTTGTCCCATGATGAATATTTGTTAAATGAAAGGAAGGAGAGAAGGAAGGAAGGAAGGAAGGAAGGAAGGAAGGAAGGAAGGAAGGAAGGAAGGAAGGAAGGAAGGGGAGAAGGAAGGAAGGAAGGAAGGAAGGAAGGAAGGGGAGAAGGAAGGAAGGAAGGAAGGAAGTCAGTCTAATATTTTTGAAGGGTAACTTTTACCACACCCCAGCCACCTTTTGTGTCAAGTTTGACAACTTTCTTCTGCAGTTCTGTTTTTTTTTCTCTCCCCAAACTCTACCTATTAGTTATTTAATATGGTCTGTAGCTACTGTCCTTCAATATCATTGGCTTGAAACAGACTCAAAAACTTTAATGAGAGGTTATCATGGAACTATTTTAAGCCTAATTCTAAGTGGAGAATAAAGGTCATAATACCACTGTTGCAGCTAAAAGCACTTTTGCTGACATTATCTAATTTTCACAGAACTCTAGAGACATAGGCAATTATTTTGATTATGCTTCTATAGATAAGGTGTTTTAGGTACAGCGAGTAGAATAATGAAGGTCAATCATTGCTTGGACCAAAAATAGACTTATATCTACTAATATTCAGGGGACACCTATTTGGATGACACAATTTGGCCTTCATAAAAGGACCTTTTATCATCCTTGTTTTCCTAACACAGAAAAACCCTAGATATTTTCATTAGTAGGTCGGAGTTGCCCTAAGTCACACATCCTAAGAATTAGAGACTCCCAGCCTCTGCAAAAAAAGTGCTGTCTCTGAACATAAACAGTTGATAGCCAACATTTGTATGAAGCTCTATTTAAAAGAAATCCTGTATAATAAAAGGAGAGGTTTATTTTCACTGAAAAACACAAACCCTTCAAATTGTTGATTAAATCTAAATTATTAGAAGATTCTATTACTTAAAACATTATTTACATATATTATTTTACATATTCCATTTTATTTAAATCACATACTCTTATAGAAATTCCCACCATAATACGTTCTGGAAATGTATAAAAGCCTTCACTTAAAACTCTTCAAGACCATTTCCCTTGAAGTCACACTTCAGAATCTGCTACTCTCCCATTTAGCTTGATATATTCATCCTAGTTACTATTATTATCGCAATACCAAGACCTGGGACATAATTACGATGTATACCTACTTGCTGAAGACACCACAACTCTTGAGCAAGAAACACTCTGGCCTTCCTTAGCTAGGCAATCAATATGTTTAGGGATCAAACAGGGATCAGACAAGATGTACTGGAGCTCAGGTCCTGACCCATAGCTAAGCCACAGTAATAAACCTGAGAAAGCCAGAAATAGAAATAGTCAGAGGTTGAGTACAAACCAAAGTCCTCAGAGAGTACTAAAAGTTGAAGTTGAGAAAACCAGAAGCAAACACCAAAGCTGGGGTCACAAGTGGATTCAAAATTGGTTGATGAAGCACAAGACTAAAAGCAGGAAGAAACAAAAGTGGAGCCATAGCAGAATGGTAATAAAGTAAGCAGAATCCCATGGAATTGCTTTAAAAAAGTGCTGAAAAGGTAGGATTTATCTTTATATGTCATTAATTGGGCATGTGGCAAATGGGTGGGCAGGTCTCTCTTAAAAGTATGGTATCGTTGCAAATAGAGGAAATATATCAGAATATAAGGCTTATAAAAGTTTCTAGAAATAAGCTTTACGTAACCTAATTGTCCTTGGCCATGCCAGTCTGACAGCTAAAATGAAGTCACATTTTCATTAATAAGCACATTATTCATGTAGTCAAAATTTTGTATCAAGGGCCTACTATGATCAAGGATCTGCAGTTAGGACCTCTTTAGGTAGTGTTTATTTAAATAGTCATAGCCCCTGCCTTCATGGTTTTTGTAGTCTGATGGAGAATACAGATAATTAATGAATATATATATATATATTTATAATTGTGAAGGGCTGTGAATTAAATGAAAAAGGTGGTGTGAGAGAGAAAAGCAGAGAAGGAGAAGAGGGAATGCACCTAAATATTGTTGTCAGAGAGGACCACTTTAAGAAGTTACCAATTAAGCTGAGATCTGAAGCGTGAGAAGAAGAAAACAGAGCTAGTGAAAGAGCCTCCTATGCGGAGACCACGGCATGGCCAAGCCCCGGAAGCCAGAGAGAGATTGGCTTGATCAAGAAACAGCAAGAGGGCCGGCCCCATGGCTTAGCGGTTAACTGCTCGCGCTCCGCTGCTGGTGGCCCGGGTTCAGATCCCAGGCGCGCACCGACGCACTGCTACTCGGGCCATGCTCAGGCTGCATCCCACATACAGCAACTAGAAGGATGTGAAACTACAACATACAACTATCTACCGGGACTTTGGGGAAAAAAAGGAGGAGGATTGGCAATAGATGTTAGCTCAGGGCAGGTCTTCCTCAGCAAAAAGAGGAGGATTAGCATGAATGTTAGCTCAGGCTGATCTTCCTCACAAAAAAAAAAGAGAAGGAAAAGAAAGAAAAGAAAGAAAGAAAGAAGGGAAGGAAGGAAAGAAAAAAAAAAAGAAAGAAACAGAAAGAAGCTAGGGTGGTTGAAACATAAGAAAAAGGAGTAACCTGAGATGAAGATCAAGAGGGCCTTGTAGGCTATTTTTTTTTAATTGACTATATTTGACTATAACATTGTGTAAATTTAAGGTGTACATCTTAATTTGATACATTTATGTATTATGATATGATTGCCATGTAGCAATAATTAGTACCTCTCTCATGTTACATACTTATCCTTTCTTTTTAGCAGCTGGAATAATTAAGTTCTATGCTTTAATTAGGATTTGAATTTTGTAACTCCAGTGTGAGGTCATGGACGAGTTTAATTATTTCAGTTGCAATGCCTTAAAGCCCCTATCCTGCTTCACTGAAGGAAGTCACCTCTTCACAGCTTGCCCAAATATGACCAAGAATTCTTGAAAGACAATTAAATGTTCCTCAGATATGTCCTATTGTCACCTGCTGCCTGTGACCCCTTGTCCTCTGAAGATCATTGCCTCTGGGCTGGGATTACCATCTCCCTTCAGGGTCTGCTACTCTTCCCTGCACTGCTTTGCCCCAAGCATGAACAGCACTACTGAAACAGGCTTCAATTTTAATAGGTCTTTACTGAAAGTTTGAGGGAAACGAAAGAGAAGTACAATCTAGAGAGAAACTTATAACCACTACTAGATCCATCTCTTCTTAGAGCTCACAGGACAAGACCCATCCTTGGGTTTAGACAGTCCCACACTGGCCCAGACACTCCTACACGGTCTCCGTGATACAGAGTGGCCAGATTACCTTCATTCTATCCCATTCTTACCCCCACTTCTCGTTTCCTGTCTCGGGATCAGTCTTTTCCGAAAATGATTTATAACACAAATGAATTACCTTCACAGGAAAAGTTAACCCCCAAGGTCATCTCATCCACATGATGATCCTGAGCTACACCAGAACCCAACAATCCAACATCAATAAAGGCTGAACTCTCACAGTATTTGGAATATTAACACGCCAAAATAAGCCTCACTCTTTTCTATAATTCAAGGTAAAGATCAGGCTTGCTACACATCCTTCCTGCAGGATCTCTGTCCATATGATGAATCAGTAAGTTTCAGGCACAGTTCATTCTAGGTCCATATTTAAAATAGTCATAATTCTCTTAAGGATACAGTCACAGCTATGCAGCCCTGTCAATTATATAAAACATCTTTAATATTACCACATAATAGTTCACTCCCTTCAAATCACAGTGCCTCACAAAATCTTCAAGTCTGGGGTATGTCTTCATTTTACTTTTGTGTAAAAAAATTACTTTGGTTCCTCCAAAACAAAGGCATAATTTGCACCAAAGTCTCTACCCTTAGCAAAATTCAAGTCTCTAAATTCAAGTCTCTACCCTTAGCGAAACAGAAAATGCTTAAAGCTTGAAAATATACATGTAGTTTTCTTTCTTCTTAGCTAAAAAAAAAAAAAACTCTTGCATTTGACTTCTCACAAAGAATGTAAGTTCATTTTAATTAGAAGTCACTGCAGTAAAACAGCTCTCTTCTTCAAGTCCTCGCTTCAAGTATTCTCTTCAGTCTCCTGAAAAATCTCCTACCTCTTCCTATTCCCTGACCATTGTGGCAGACCCCTCACTTTGATTCAAGTTCTTGTACTCTACCCACCCACGGGAACTATTTTTGTGCTGTAAGAAGGGCCGCCCTAGCTGGCTCTCTTGGCAGTTGCCCTTGTCATTGGACCTCCCAAGCTGTTGCCATGATGAGATCCAGCTCCTGAGACCCCTGCCTAGTTCAGAATTCTGTTCAAAACCACCCAGCCTCCAGGATCACCTGAGAGATAAGTTGGAGCTACTATTCTCAAACAGTGAGGATTTCAAGAACTCCACTGTGATCTGATGCTGTGATGCACACATAACAACATCTCTGAAGCCAACATAGCTCAACTTCACCTCCACTTGGGTTCAGTGGATTGTGGAGGACCTGCAACCTTCATTAAGCATGGGAAAGAAATGTGCTCAAAGTTTTCAAGGCCAAGCTCCCTAGCCTCCAGTTTTGCCACCGCAACTCACCCCCCCCCCCCACCCCATGCCCTTTCCCCACTCTAACCTTTGCCCAGTGACCATTGATGGTTAGTGTTTTATTCCAGAACTGCCTTTTCTCACAGCAATTCTAATAGTGCCCTCCAGTGGCAGGTGACCCAAATGCAATTATAGAAGCCTGATTGAAGGACCGTACCATAAAGGGTTGTCTTAATTCAGTATCCACCCAGTGCCTAGGGACTGTCCTAGAGATGTTCATCTCTGACCTGGACACTTTCTGGTTCTCTGTCTTGCACAGGTACATGGGTACATGAAATAAGAGTCAGAGAGCAAAGAACTAATCAGACTTTTTCTTCTAACAAGGAAGTCCACTGATCAAAGACCAAACTGACTGCCAGATAGTACTAGGTGAACCGTATCATCAATACCACCACTATCAGCAGCAGATATTGAGAAGAGGGAAGGGCATGTAGCTTCATCTATCATATAGTTATGGCTACTCACAGAGAATCTGAAATAAAATGGTCTAGCTCTGTGGTCTCAGTTCTGGAAAGCACTTAAATATGAGCTCCTTAATACCTCTTAATTATTTAATCCCTTTGAAGATAAAAACAAAAAGTCACCATATTCATACTTTCTGGGCTAATTTCTATTAATTCAACTAGTTTGGGGCGGGAGAAACAGGCTGTTAGAGCAGACAGCCAGGATCTCCCACTCTTTGACTCTACAGAGGAGCCCGCTGCCCTCTCATCACCATGCCATGAAGCTTAATGAAAGGATTCTTTTCATTCTGATGTAGTATAGCAGGGACATGCATTCATGTAAGAATAATTGTGGACTCAAGCAGCTTTATAGATCAAACAATTATCATTTATGTGCAGTTTCCCACAAAACCCATAAGAGCAAATATTGCCAATGGCCCCGTTTATATTCCCCATCCCATTTGTCATCTCTATGCCATGAATTCTAGATAAATACACCATCTATGGAGAAGGTGTATCAGATGAAGAACTAAAAATCTCCCTTGATGATTATGATACACAGTCAGATTTGGGAAGCAATGCAGACTGCCCTCAAATACCTTCCCAATGTTCAGAATCCCGTGATGTTTGTGTGTTCTAGTTTATTCTCTGTAAGTGAGATTTGGGGTATTTTGAATTTTTCAATATAAAAAAATGTGTAATTCAGTGAGTAACTTAAAATTGAATTTCTTTCTCCTTTCAGATAAATTCTGGGTCAAAGGACATGGGCAATTTTTAACTGTTTTTGGATAATATTTAGTTGTTTTGTAGAAACAATAGTAAATCCTCTAACAGTGCCACCAGCAGTGAATATACTGCCTCAAGTCCTATCAACATTGGATTTTCTCATGATCATTAATTTTTGTTAGTGTAATGGGTATATAACAATATAGTCAAGCTTTTTTAATTCACATGCTATGATTGCCCTGCAAGCTTCTATGGGGTGGAAGCCTTCTGAATATCCTCAGACATAAACATCTGGGCAAGATACCTCAAGCTAAATACTCCCTGGCCTAATAGATGTATTAATGTAGTCTTGTGATAAATAGAGGTTATTCTTTTCTAGGTCAAAGTTATTCCATGAATATGCAATGAATTGAAAAAATTCTAAGGGGATTTGTTTTGGGTATATTGGGAATTTCCTTTTGTCAACATTCTTTATTACTATGATAGCAAATTAGGCAAAATCAAACACACTGGTTATCTTTCAACTTTGATCTCTGATGAATAGTTAAAGGGTTTTTAAATAGTGCAAATTAAGGAAATTTTTAGAGAGCTGAGTGGGTTTAATAACTGTTAAAAGCTATTTTTATGATTCCACTAATGCAAACAATAAATGAGACCAGGGTTGAGTTATAAGATACAGGAATCTTGTTTATGCCTTTGGCTGCCACTAAAATCTGAAGGGAACATGAGTATAGTCCCAGGGTCTTTTCATAAAGAACAAAATTATGAAAAATTTCAGGGTCATATACCTGTGGCTATCAATCTTTGGTAAGAGGCTGGGGCAGACCTGAAACAGTCCCTAGGAATACAGACACTATTCCTATTCTCTCTCCTGTTGTGTTATTATTACAAAGAAGATGGAATAAGAACTGGTTGAACAAATATCCTCAAAGTTGACATATGAACAAATTTTAATGCAATACCGTGAGGATGTCCAAAGTTTGTCTATAAATGAACTAGAAAGCACACTCATAAATGTGAGTGGGACAAAGAGCTTGGAAGGACAGCAGATTCCAGATCCAAAAAGAGTCCATTTGGACCACAAATGGGAAAAATGAGGCCAGTAGTATCTAGTTGGGGAAAGGGGACGAAGTGGGGTCAGTATATAAAATGAACACCGTAAGGCAAAGGATCCCAAGATGTGTTCCTGTTGCGTGCCAGCCATAGGCACAGGCGTCTGTTACTGATGTCAAGTCACGAAACGGGGCCAAAGCAAGCTTATCCTCAACAATCCTTTCTCCTTGCCTTCTCTCAGGCACTTAGGAAGCACTACAAGTTATTTTCTGTCTCCCTAAAGTATAATAGTATCTTTTCTTATGGGCAAGTGTGTGGTAAAGAATTTGGCTTTGCCCAAAGATATGTCTGGCTTTAACCTTGGCCTCTGGGATGTAATTTATGTCATATCGGATAGGATCAGCTCAGCTTTGTTTAGGTGGAGGCTGGCCACACTAGATTTTAGGATGTGGTCAGCCTTACTCAATAGTCTTAGAGTGGGGGCTAGCTATGCCACAAAGACCAATCATGTGATTTGAGCTGGGGGCTTTGGGCCATTCAGTATCAGTCGACCTGCAGACTGAGTTCAACCATGAGAGCAATTAATCAATCTATTGTGCCTACATAATGACACTCAAATAAAAACTCTGGAATAAACCTCAAGTGAGAGTCCCTGATTGGCAATACTTTGTGTGTATTGTCACACATCAAGGCCAAGAAGGAAACATTTCCTAACTCCATGGGAGAGGACAATGGAAGCTTCATTTGGAACCCTCTCTGACTCTGTGCTATCCATCTTTTCCATTCGCTGATTTCCCCCCACCTTTATTGAGATATAATTGCCATATAACATTGTGTAAATTTAAGAGGCACAACATGATGATTTGATATACGTATATATTGCAAAATGATTACCACAATAAGGTTAGTTAACACATCCATCACCTCACATAGGTACCATTTTCCTTTGGCTGAGTTTTATCTGTATCCTTTCCCTGTAATAAACATTAACCATGAATGTAATAGACTTCAGTGAATTCTGTGAGTCCTCCCAAAAAGTTACATAACCTAAGGGTAGTTTGGGGAACACTTCAAACTTGCAATTGGTGTCAAAAGTGAGGGCAGTCTTGTGGACTGTGCCCTCAAACTTTGCAGTTTGGCTAATTCTGGGTGATAACATATACATATCTGCTATGTAGCATGTTTTGAGTTTCCTCAAAAAA
The DNA here is from genome assembly GCF_020826845.1 of Diceros bicornis minor. Classification (NCBI taxonomy): domain Eukaryota; kingdom Metazoa; phylum Chordata; class Mammalia; order Perissodactyla; family Rhinocerotidae; genus Diceros; species Diceros bicornis. The sequence continues at coordinate 11,555,034 of NC_080767.1, read as the reverse complement.
ACCCATCAACTGTGTGCCTGTCCAAAGTGCTACTTTATGCATGGGGGTCAACTTATCTTATTTTATGCAAAATCCAGGTTTATTGCACTATTGTAAGGGCAACCTTCTTACCTGAGAGAAAACTCAAGGTTTTTATTTTTTTTAATCTTTTGTAAAGATGAAAGCTCTTTGTGCTTTATAACAGTTCACGCAGATCTTTGACATTATTCTGTTTAAGGTTTAGGAATAGAACTATAATTTCAGGTTCAGCACCATCCTGGGTGCTAATTGCAGTTGGCCAGTAATCTCTCTCACACAAAAATGTATGAAAAGCACTATATAGTAATAAAACTCAGGCACCCACTTCCTAGTTGCTGCTTCATTCTCTCAGTTTTCCCATCTTCCTGACCTATTGAAACAGTATTTTATCTCTTCTAATGTATGTTCTAGATACCACAGAGATTGTTCCATCCATTAAATATTCTTTGCTAGAAGATATGCCTAAGGTCAATTTCATCAGCTCTTAGAAAAAGTGGAAAATTGACTTTTTAAATGAAATGACCTCCTATTGCTCAGCAGAAAAATGAAATTGGACCTTTATTTAACACCATATGCAAAAATCCACTCAAAATGGATTAAAGACTTAAACATAATACCTGAAACTGTAAAATTACTAGAAGAAAACATAAGGAAAAAGCGTCTTGACATGGGTCTGGGCAATGATTTTTTGAATATGACACCAAAAGCACAGGCAACAAACACAAAAAAGACAAATGGGATTGCATCAAACTGAAAAGCTTCTGCACAACAAAGGAAACAATCAACAGAGTGAAGAGACAACCTATGGAATAGGAGAAAATACTGCAAACCATGTTTCCAAGAAGGAGTTAATATCCAAAATATACAAGGAACTCAAACAACTCATTAGCAAGAAAACAAACAACTCAACTTAAAAATGGGCAAAAGATCCGAATAAACATTTCTGAAAAGAAAACATACAAATAGCCAAAGGATATATGAAAAGATGCTCAACATCACTACTCATCAGAGAAATGCAAATCAAGACCACAATGGGATATAACCTTACACCTGTTAGAATGGCTGTTACCAAAAAGACAAGCGATAACAAGGATTGGAGAGGATGTGCACTGTTGCTGGCAATGGAAACTGGTATAGCCACTATGGAAAACAGTATGGAGGTTCCCCCAAAAATTAAAAATAGGACTATCACATGATCCGGCAATCCTATTTCTGAGAATTTATCCAAAGGAAACAAAATCTCTATCTCGAAGGGATATTTGCACCCCCATGTTCATTGCTGCATTATTCACCATAGCCAAGATATGGAATCAACCACAAATGGTTGAAGTGTCCATCAATGGATAAATGGATAAAGAAAATGTGGTATCAACATACAATGGAATAATATTTCAGCCTTAAAAAAGAAGAAAATTTCGTCATTTACAACAACAAAGGTGAACCTGGAGGACATTATGCTAAGTGAAATAAGCCAGACTCAGAAAGACAAATACTGCATGATCTCTTTTATATGTGAAATCTAAAAAAGTTGAACTCTTAGAAGTAGAGACTAGAATAGTGGTTACCAGGGCCTGAGGGGTGGGGGAAAGAGAGAGATGTTGGTTAAAGTATACAAAGTGCCAGATACAAAGGATGATTGAGTTCTGGAGATTTAATGTACAGCATGGTGACTATAATTAACAATAATGTATCGTATATTTGAAGCTTGCTAAGAGAGTAGATCTTAATTGTTCTCACCAAAAAATAGACATAGATATAGACATGGATATGGACATAGATATAGACATAGATACAGATATAGATATAGATATAGATATAGGCATAGGCATAGGCATAGACATAGACATAGACATAGATATAGATATAGATATAAAATAAAAAAAGGATGGGAAAGCTATATCCATGCTTAGGTCCTTATCAAAATGTTGAGTTTTAATCAGCATTTTTTATTCATAGTTGATTCTATTTTACAACCTAGGTTGAAAACCAGTTAATGGTCAGTTAATTCAGCCATAGTAACCAGGAAGCACTACTGATATTCTATTTCCCACATCTCCAACTAAAGCCATGAGATCGTTTGGTATTTTATCTGCCATCCATGTTATTGTAGCAAACTTTATATCAAATAGCTCACCACAGCATAACTTGGGCTCCATCTTTCTAGCTTCCAAAAACAGATTCTTCACCATCCATTGCTCACCATAAAGTCAATACCACATATTTTCAGTTTTTGTTATAGCAGGTCTCTACTGGTGTACTAAGAATCAGCCAGTTTAGGCAAGTCACTCTATGGTAAAAAGTGATGCAAAATTCTCATTGGCTTACAGCAATGAACATTGATTTCTTATTCATCTTTCATGTCTATCATAGGTTAGCTTCAGTTCTGCTTCACAGCACCTCTGCTCCAGGACCTGGACTGAAAGGGAAGCCCAATCCACACACCCAGGTCTATGACAAAAGGAAAAGAAAGGCTGGCAGAACCCTGCAATGGGTCTTGAAGCTTCTGGTGGAAAGACGTATATGCTACTTCTGTTCATATTTCATTGTCCAAAAGAGTTACAAGGGCTAGTCTTATATCAATGGACCAAAGAAAGATAACTTTCTCACAGGGACAGGCAGTAAATACCTTGGACAAAAATAAAATCTGCCATACCATTATTCATAAATCTAATGCATTTTTACTAAGTCATTGACTAGAACAGTGAGGTATGATGAGTGTTGAGAATATAATAAAATATGCAGATATTCCTTCTTTATTACTCAGGAATTTCAAGACACGTCGCCTTTGCTTAGTCAGTGAACAAGTGTAGAGGAGATGCACAAATTACTTGGTCTCCCTGACTGCTGTCCCATCCTCCTCTAATCTTTCTGTAATTGTCTTTTATAGTCGCATAACAAATTACCACAAACTTATGCAACTCAAAACAATAGCCATTTATTATCTCACAGTTCTGTAGGTCAGAAGTGTGGGTGGGCCCAGTTCAGTCCTCTGCTCAGCCTCTCATAGGTCAAAGTCAAAGTTTTGACCATCTGGGCTGTAATGAGAGCTCTGGAAAGAACCCTTCTAAGCTTATTCAGGTTGTTAGCAGAATTCAATTCCTTGCAGTGATAACACTGAGGTCACCATTTCCTTGCTAGCTGCCAGTTGGGAACCTCTCCTTCAGTTCCTTAAGACCACCCACATTTTCTCACTTTGCCCTCTCCATCTTCAAAGCCAGCAACAGTGCATTAAGTCCTTTGCCTGCTTCAAATCTTTGACTTCCTCTTCAGATACCAGCCAGAGAAAACTCTCTAGTTTTAAGGACCTATATGATTAGATCAGGCCCACCTGGATAACAGCCTTATCTTAAGGGTGATTGTGCCATATAACATAACATAATCACAAGAATGATTCAGAGGTCCCTCCACATTCAGAGGTCCCAGTGATTAAGGAAGGAGTCTTTAAAGACCATTTTAGAAATTCTGCCTATTACTCCATCCCTTAACAGAATTAAAACATTCAAAATGGATTGTAAAATGACTGCTAATATCAAATCATTTTTTCCTCAATGATCTTTAATGTCTCGCTAAAGCCAGTGAGATAAAATTTAGATTATTTCTCCTGCTACATAAAGGCCTTTACACGCTACTCAGAGCCTACTACAACTTAACCCCTCACTAACTTGCAAAATGAACTCTTGAATCAGGGTAGTTTATCCTCTTTTGCAAATTCATGTTGGTTATTTCTACCTCTACTCTTTCCTTGTTATTTTGTACATAGGAGGTTCTCCTACCTTCTCTCTACCTGTTCAAGTTATCTGCTTCCTTCAGATTGAAACATAGCTTTTACGTTACACATTAATTCAATATACTAAATGTCATGAACTGTTCTAGGCTTAAAGAATACATAGCTACCAATGCCTATAAGGCCCTTGACTTCTTGGAGCTTATATTCTGAGAAAGACAGACTAAGGTCTTCTCTAATCACATAAAACCACAGCAAATCTTTCCATATTGGACTGTTGAAGTGTTTATTAATTGTGGCATAAAAGTGATTAATTAATTTCATACCATATATTATATCGTATACATCTTTCCATGTCTCTGCCTTGTCTACTCAATGATATTCTAACCTCCTACTAGATGTATATAGTATAATATTGTCCATAACTCTTAGCATTTTGCATTGAGGATTGAGTAAATATTTCCCGGTTGAATGATCAATCCCTGTACTTGAGTTTGGTCAAAGATGGAAATATTTTTTCCCAAGAGCCACAACTTAAATCTCTTTTTGAGAATATGTTTTTAGGGGGAAAAAATGCTAGAAAGCAAAATATTGACTAGAAGGCAGGCTGTAACAGAAAGAAAAGTAGAACCAGGGTCAGCTTTCTAAAACATCCATAACCAGTAGAAACCTCTTCCAAATAATCAAGAAGTGTGTTGGCTTCCTATGACAAGGAAGTTCAAAATTAAATATTAGATAGGCTAAAATTTTGTTACCTCTGCTGGGGGCTGAGCAGGCAGAAAATTTGTTAGAAGACATTCTTACATGGTGAGAAAGTGGAACTAGGATTTAATATGTGAATAAGAAACTTCACATACATTATATCATTTAATCTTCAGAATATTTCTTAAGCTGGGCAGTACTGTTCCTCTTTACAAACTCCAATATGGTAAAGTGAAATCAAGCCAAGATAATAAAATGATAATAGAAGACTAAAACAAGAATTAAAAAAACCGTTATAAACCCATAAGAACGACAAAAAGAAAATAAGAGAGAAATCACTAGCAGAAGGTAGATTTCAACAAATTTCTGAAAGATGGATATTGGAACACCGACTAATGAAACAGAGGGAAGAGGGCTGCAGCATCAAAAAATGTGAAGAAAATGCAGCAAAGAAGGCATTTATTCAACCAACAAATCCCTAGAGAGATTATCTTGAAATTCTCAATATAATGCAGAGCAGGAGTTAGAAGTAGAACTGAAAAGATTAACAGACACTCCATAAAGAGAATTGTCATTTCCACCACTTTTAATCCTTCTCACCAGGATAACATAGATAATCATAGATAACAGCCTGTAGGCAGGCATTTACCCCCAGTCAAGAAAAAGGAATGGAAGCAGAATTCTTTTGAAAGAAATTAAATGGAGTGTTTAGGGAGAACTTTGTTATTAAAAGTAGACAGACAACTGAGAATCAACAGACTTTTGAGAAAAAAAATTATGGTATGAAACAGAAAGACCAAAACAAACAAAAAAGGGAGGGGATGTCCCCAGAGTAAACAAAGATAAATCAAGGAAGAAAAAAGAACTTTAAAATAGTATAATTAATATTCTAGGAAATAGCCCAGACAATATGATATCCATAAATCATGAACAGGCTGCTGTGAAAAAAATAACAATAAAGAAACGGGAAAGAGCTCTTGGGAAATTACAAAATGAGATTAGCAAAATAAAATTTTCAGTATTCAAGTTGGGAAATAAGATTAAGAAAACCTCATCAACACTGAAAAGAAATGAAAAATATAAAACCAAATATAAAGACATACTAAACCAAAAATATCAGTATCTCTACCCAAGTTAACAGGATTTCCAAAAATAGATTACAGAAAACATACAGAAGAAAAAAATTACAAAATAAATAATGGACAGGAATTCCTCAATGCTGAATTCCTGCCAGTCCCCAAGATGAAAGGCCCTAGCACAGGAAATAAAGAGCAGCATCTAGGTCCCTCATTGTGAAATTTGTAAAGTCTTAAGGGTTAGGAAAGAGTTAATATTAGGGACCACAGTTCTTTGTTTCTCATACCCATTTTTTTTCCTCTGTATCATGATGTATTTATAAGGTTGTTTGGCAACTTTACAAATAGGTTTAGGATGTTATTTCCTTTATCCTAATTTTCCCACTCATCCATCTACCCCCTTGCTCCCTCAAATAATTCTTCTTACTGGTTCACATTTTTGATTGCTTCCTGAATATTTTAACATGGATGGCTCTGTGCAAACGCAACATATAGGAAACATCATATAAGAATTTTTAATAACTAGTCCCCTGGTTTTAATCTTTCTCTGCCACAAATTCATCCTTCAAGCTGCCACTAGAGATATTTTCTAACCTACAAACCAGGTTCATTTACTTGCCTGTATAAAAATGCTTCAGAGAGAACATCAAAATTATGAGTGTCATTCAACATATAACATCTCATCTCCTTAACCTTCTAAAATACTCATTGATTTATGCTTTCATTTATTCGTTGATTTAATAATTAGGGTACCTGCCATGTGCCAAATACTATTCTAGGTGCTATGATACACAGTACAACATGAATAAACCTCAAAATAATTATGATGTGTGAACAAAGCCAGACAAAAAGGGTATATACTATATGAGTCCACTTTATAAAATTCTAGGAAAAGCAAACTAAATGCACATTTAGAAATGGGCATCTACTAGAAATGCGATCTAACTAGTAGATCAGTGGTTGTCTGGGGATGGGTGCAGAGCAGGAAAGAGAGAGTGAGACAGATTACAGGGGCACAAGGAAACTTTTGAGGGTGATGGATAAGTTTATTATGGCTATATACGTATGTCAAAACTTATTAACATTATATTTATGTGCAGTCTCTTATATGTCAATTATACCTCAACAAAGCTGTTAAACTCATACACACACAAAACATACATTTTTAAAAAGCCTGATTATGGGCTGAATTGTGTCCCCCCAGAAATTCGTATGTTGAAGTCCTAACCCCCAGTACCTAAGAACGTGACAATATTTGGAGATAGGGTCTTTAGAGAGGTAAATAAACTATAATGAGGTCTTTAGGGTGGGGCCTAATCCAATATGACTAGAGTCTTTATAAAAAGAGAAGATTAGGACACAGACATGCATAGATACAGAAGGAAGACCATGTGAAGACACAGGGAAAAGACAGCCATCTACAAGCTAAAGAGAGAAGTCTCAAAAGAAACAACCCTGTCAACACCTTGGTCTTACACTTGCAGCCCCCAGATCTGTGAGAAAATAAACTTTTGCCATTTAAGCTACCCAACCCATGGTGCTGTTATGGCAACCCTAGCAAACTAGTACACCTGGTAAGAGATTATCTCACTACAGGTGTAACACAGGCTCTCCATGTGGCTGTATCATGAGTGATTGATTTTCTATCTAAATGATTTCCTTTGTGTTTTTTTTTCTCACAATAATCATGCGCTTCTGTTATAATTATAAAAATAGTCATAAAATGTTACATGGAACCATTCACGGGATTCAGTCTGAAAATCCTAACAAAGAAGCCACGGTGGAAAACGTCCCATATTCTTATTCTAAAAGAAAGGTGTTTCAGGTGTAGGAAAAAACACGGCAATTTCAAAAGGACAAATTAAAGAAAATTGATAAGTATACTTTTAAAATCTTTCTATAAATATTCAAGAGGAAGCCTGCCTCGTCTGAATTGCTGATACTGCTGTTTCAAAGATGCCTGCAACACACACAGGAAAAACTCAGCGGAACTATAAACGAGCCTGTTCATTAAAGACACCTATGTAAATTACAAGACAAAAGGTAATATTCCATATAAAATGCTCCCATTTTTTCACGAAGCTCCACAAAATGAGTTTTAAGTTGGCAGTGATTATCAGCAATGTTTTTGTTAGGAGCTGCACAAGGCCTTCTTTTATTCTTAATTACTTTTGTAACTACCAACACTTGTTCAATTAGATGTGTTAATAGTCTCTGGATTTCTGTACACCTGTTTCTTCCAGCTGTCTGCAAGGCTGGTTCTCCAACATCTGTATGAAATCGGTGGTTCATTTCCTACCATTAAAATCACAGAAAAAGGGGGCCGGCCCGGTGGTGCAAGCGGTTAAGTGCGCGCGCTCCGCTGCGGCGGCCTGGGGTTCGCTGGTTCGGATCCCAGGCGCGCACCGACCTACTGCTTGGCAAACCATGCTGTGGTGGCGTCCCATATAAAGTGGAGGAAGATGGGCACAGATGTTAGCCCAGGGCCGTCTTCCTCAGCAAAAAAAAGAGGAGGATTGGCAGATGTTAGCACAGGGCTGATCTCCTCACAAAAAAAAAAAAAAAAAAATATCACAGAAAAAGAGGTCCTAGGATCAGTATGGTTAAAGAGCTTAAAATAAAGACAAAAGGTAATTAAGCATGAGTAGTCTTGCAATGAAATCAGTGCTATAAGAATAAATTCTGGGACACTTGCAGTAATTACCAGAAGGTCCCTGACACTTTCATAAGTATAAAGGGAGGGTCCCTTACTTTATAAGCCCTCTGTTGCTAGGGCTGTATTTATAACTATATACATATGTAAGGTCCAGGTTGTAGAGTAGTTTCGCTATGAAAATTAACACAAAAGTTAATACTTAAAAGTTGAGTCATTCATAATAGACTAAGGTATTTATTAAAAAATGCTTTCAAGGATATGCTTTCCCCAGAAACAAACTCATAGATACAAAGAACAAACTGGTGGTCACCAGAGGAGACGGGGGTGGGAAGATGGGTGAAATAGGTGAAGGGGATTAAGAGGTACGAACTCTAGTTATAAAATAAATGAGTCATGGGGATATAATGTACAACATAGGGAATATAGTCAATAATATTGTAATAACTTTGTATGATGACAGATGGTTACTGGACTTAGCATAGTGATCATTTTGTAATGTATATAGATGTTGAATTACTATGTCATACACCTAAAACTAATATAATATTATATGTCAACTATACTGAAACTGGGTACCTGAGAGTTACTGTAAATATTCAGTAAGAACATGATTACGCTTCTACCTTGTTCCCGACACAGACACAGATAAAAAGAAGTTAATCTTGTTAATTTTCTGTTTTCTTGTTTAACCTGATGGGTGACTCAACGCTCACAAGGATTTATGAGCTTGTTTTGCAGAAAAAAAGAATGCCTTCAAGGAAGTTATGACCACCAGATAACAAGCCTATAGCTGCCATTGAGGCCAGATTGCCCAAGGGCTTATCCAGAGTGAAAAAAACACGACTTCCCCTTTTGTTTTTCTGAAACTCCTCCTGCCAAGCGCCTTAGCTCTATAAAACTCTCTGCTTTCTTCTCTTGTCAAGGTAGATTTGAAGAACCTATCCTCCCACTTTCTCATTTTGGCCAATTCTAATAAACCTTTCTCCATCTCCAAACACTGATGTCTCAGTGATTGGCTTACTTTGCATGGAGCCCATGAACTTGTGATTAAGAGGTTTTCTATCAATACTTCAATAAAAAGATTATGGTTTCCCCCATATTTTTTATTAAGAAAATATTATAGTGCACAGTAATTTAGGACATGGCGTTTTTAGAGAAGTAATTAAATTAAAATGAGGTCATTAGGGTGGGACCTAATCCAATATGACTGGTATCTTGACAAGAAGAGGAGATTAGGACACAGACATGCATAGATACAGTGGGAAAACTATGTGAAGATACAAAGAAAGTTTCCTAAATTCAGGAAGTACAACAGCGAAGATAATGCCCCTGATCTCATGGAGCTTAAAAAGGAGTGAGAGGGACTAATAAATCCAGATTAGTTAAGTATTGTGAGGATGATATAATAAGGTAAAATTACAGAGAGTAACTGGTTTGCATAGGAGAATGCTATTTACAGACAGTAGTTAGTCTCTTCATAGAGATAACACTAAAATGAGGTAAAATCTTTAACTTATCTAAGAAAGATTAAGGAAATAATTATTTTACCTAATGTTGAAGAGAATACTGGAGAATGGGCACCATAAATTGAAGTAATCTATATTGAGAGGATGTGGGCATAACTTAACACGTTATTAAAATAGACGTAAATTAACCTACAATTATGTATGTAGGATTTTATCTACAAAGTGTTTGCACCAAGGTTTTATTCTAAGGTTGTTCATTGTACAATTTTTTATAGTAATAAAAATTTGGGGAAAATTGAATTCTAACTACAGAATACTCATTAAACAAATAAAATATTGTGAATACTGTGCATCCATAAAAATGATGCTGTATTGTTTCTGATGCAAGAGGGCAGATCTTCCTCTCCCTCTTCAGACTCTCTCATGATAGTAAGGGAATGTTTAAAAGGTATGAGCCTACAACAAATAGGAAAAGAGAGGAGACAGAAATAAACAGTGGGAAGTAAAGAAAAGAATCACAGTACATGAGGCGTTTTGAAGGAAGCCACAGTCTGGAACTCACATGGTATGAGTCTCAGTAAAGCAAGAAGTTGATCCACCCAACAAACACAAGTAAAAGGAAGGTATGGCAAAAGGAAGGAATAGTCAAAAGGGCTAAAAATGGACAGTAGATGAAGGTGAAACAATTAGCCCCCCTCCCTTGCCTTCCCTCTAGTGGCCTGAAGCTGTATACTCAAGCTTGAATAACCATCTAGAAAGAAGTCAGGCAGCAAAGGCTAGGTGTTGGTGCTGCAGGATAAACACGTCTTCATTCTACTATATAGGTGTACTCTAACCTAATAGCCAGTTTCTGCCCCTTACCCTAAGGAAAACCTGGCAGCCAATAAACCTTAACCACCAGCGTAGATCTTGCAGTCAGACTTAATATCACCCAATTCTAAATGTGAGCAAATGAGACATTTGAGGACAGGCCAAAGCACGCAAGAGAAATACCAACATTTAAAAACACACAAGCAGATAAACGAAAAATAACCTTTGGGAAAAGAAAGAGAAATAAGAAAATGACAAAGAAAGAAAGACCTTCAAGGTAGAGTCCTCAATGACATTTAAGAAGATATCACTTCTCTGAAACAAAACACTACATTATAAAAGCAAAACAAACCAGAGAAGAAGAAAGAGCTCTTGAAAATTAAAGATTTGGATTTGGAGAGGAGAATCACTTAAACATAACCCTACTGTCCTGCCATCCCAGTTCTAATCCAACAATCAGCCTTCTGATGTGGAAGCTGCCAGGCAGGGCCTGGAGACTACAAATAAGGTCTTAGGCTCTGCTGAGTTCTGGATGAAGAGAACAGACTTGCAACCTCTTCCCCTCAGGATGGAGATGAGCCAAGGACGGCATCAAAAAGCCCAGGGATGTGGAATATAACATCTGGCAAGAGGGATGTTGGTCCTCTGTCAGCCAAGGATCTCTGACAGAAAGAAAAATTTTTGAAGAACTGCCGAGAAACTAAACAAAGCAACTGAGTTGACCCTGACCATGAAGCTAGAAAAGCTCTAGCCGAGTGGTTCTCCAAATTAGAAACACCTGGGGAGCTTTTAAAACTCCCGTTGCCCAGGCTACACTCCATACAGATTAAATCAGAATCTCTGGGGGTGGAATAGAACCATTAGCATTTTTGAGGTTTGCTAGGTGAACCCAGTGCACAGCCAAGTTTGGGAACCAGTGGTCTGGCTACTTTCGGCAGCAGGAGCACCTGGGAATTTGTTAGAAATACTGAATCAGGTCTTACTCCAGACTTCCTGGACCAGAATCTGCATTTCAACAAGATGCCCAGGGATTCATATTTACCTGAAAGTATAAAAAGTTCTGCATCTAGCTCAAGAACTAGAAATCCAGACTAAATAAACCAAAGACAGGGACTAGGCATACCAATGCCTGATTTGGAATTCTCCTATGGAATTACTCCATGTACAGACAGGTTGAAGACCCCTGATCTAGATATTGCAATTGAGGAGACAAAAGAGCAAAACCTTCCCCTTTGGGACCCAAATGAGAAACTGACCTGCTACATCCTTGACCCTCAGGAAATGAGGCTGCTCCCATAAATTCCCACCTCCATGTAAGGTAGATCCCACATAAGCTAGACTGGCAACCCTCACCCCCCCCCCACGCCCAAAAGCTGAGACATGAGCAAATGAAGAAGAAGACACATCTTCAGCCATCCAGAGAGACGGAGATCCAGCAGAACACACAGAACAGGCAGCTTCTAGCAAAAAACCATTAAGAACACAAAAAGTTCAATTACAGCACAAATTAGAAGTATTTTTTATCAACTAAAAATATTTTTTAATGTTACAATTTAATAGATTAATTAGTGGTGATGTTAACTGTTGAAATATGTCCTCAAATATAAAGTATAAGAAGTGTCTCATAAAGAGATGGATATCATCATGTTAGAAGCTTGCATGATGTTGTGAGTTGAATTGTGTACCCCAGAAAGATACATTGAAGTCCTAACCCCATACCTGTGAATGTGATCTTACTTAGTCTTTATAGATGTAATCAAGTTAAGATGGGGTCAGACTGAACTAGGGTGGGCTGGAAATCCAATAACTGGTGTCCTTGTAGGGGGTAAGAGATTTGAAGACACAGAGGAGACACGAGGAAGAAGGCCGTGTGAATAAGGAGACAAATTGGAGTTGTGCTGCCACAAGCCAAAAACTGCCAAGGATTGTTGGCAACCACCAGAAGCTAGAAGAGGCGAGGAAGGAATCTTCTCTAGAGACTAAAGAGGGAGCAAGGCCTTGCTGACACCTTGATTTTGGACTTCTATTCTCCATAACTGTTAGAGAATAAATTTCTGTTGTTTTAAGCCACCCAATTTGCAGTAATTTGTTAATGGAAGATGACAAATCCAGAAGACTTACCACATAAATGGAAGAAAAAATAATTAAATAACTAACAGACAAAAACCTTATTTCCCTGAGTTTAATAAATTTTTGAGGCTTCAGATTGAGAAGGATCACTGAATTCCAGTATGAACTATAAAAAACATGTATCCAGCCATACATATCCTAGTAAAAATCCTGTCTCCAGAGTAAACCTCTACCCTCTTCCAAGCAGAAAGGAGAAATTTCTAACAAAGGAAAAAACATCTTGGACTTATCTGAAAAACTAGAAGCTGGAATTTGATGGACTAGTGTCTACAGACTTTTAAGCGAAAAGAATGCAATATAAGAATTTTATATCTAGGTAAGACATCATTCAGCTGCATAAATGCAAGAGTACAGAAAATAAACCCGGGAGGTACCACATTTGAAGAAAATAATGGAGAACAGATTATAACCAAACTGCCCATGAGTCAGAATAGAGACTTCAAAATAAAGATGAAAACAGGAGAATACAATGGTGTACAATCGATCTTATAAAATATATAGTTAAATCTAAATGAATAATGACCGAGTGGGAAATATATAAGTGCTAAGTAGATTGTTATGATTTAAGATAGTAGCATGTGAACCTACTGGTACACATATCCTTGTACACATCTGTAAGGCTACACATTTTAGATGTAATTTTTGGCTGAAATGGATTCAAAGCTAATAACTAGTTAGTCCTTTTGTATATCAACTCCCCCACTCATAAATTCATTATTTTGATTTGCCCCTTGATTAATTAGAGTGTCTACAAAAGCTTTTGTTTGTTTGTTTCCACCCTTGAGAGGTGCGGGAGTGACAACTTTTTACTGCTTTTACATTGAAGAAAAACACTTCCTGAAGTAGAAATTTTTATTTTCCTTCCAAACATTATTCTACTCTTTTCTAACATCTTTCACGGCTGAGATAACCAGAGTTTGTTTCCACTTTTAGGTAACTTGCTTCTGCCCTCTACTCACTTGCACAGTCCTTTCTAGTTTTTGAAATACAATAACCTCCTCAGAAGAGATCTCAGTGTTGGTTGCTTTTCATAAAGTTTCCCTCACACGTGGAGAGCTTTGCAGTTAGACAGATTAAGATCTATGTTCAATTCAGGAAATTTCTTTTATATTTAATTTCTACTCTGTTCTAGTCTCTTTCATTTCTTCTGCTCTAGTCTAGTCCCTTCTCTAGGAACACAAATCATAGGTAGGTTGCATCACCATTATCTTATTCTTATCTCTAATCTTTTTTTATTATAACTTTTATAAAAATCTTATAGCTTTTATCTGCTCTTCTAGGTAATTTTCTCAACTATTTCTTAGTGATCCATTTTTTGCAGTGAAGATTTTGCTTTTTACTGCTTGGAATGCTTTAATAGCATTATTACTTTTATTAAATTTACTTTTTTAGTTCCTTAACAAAAATCCCTGTGGCTCATTATTAAATATAATATTCATGTTCATTTCAGATACCATGTTATCCTTAATATTAGTCCAAAATAGATAGTACCTAAAATTTGATTTTGTTTCCATGGGTAAGTCTTCTTCAAATATATGCTCTTCAACTAAATTTTTCACACTGTTGTCATAGAATTTGTTACTCCCATTGGTTACCAAGGTGTGAGGGTGGTAGGTTTAGTATAATGGATTAATTGAGAGCAGGAGGCTTTCTATTGACTCTTATCTTTCTTAATTTTTTCCTGACATCTTAGACAATACGCTCCTGGAAAGTAAGCTAGAGGACAGCGATGCAGGTTGATGTTGTCACCTCAGTCATGCAGTGGTTTCAAGAGTGTAGGAAGGAAGTTGACACTATAGGAAGTCACAGCCAAAGTGTATTTTCTCTGAAAGCATTTTCTCTACATTTGTTGAAATCCACTGTATGGAGGCCAACTCAGCTAGGTTTAGAGAAAATCTTTTCCCATCATGGGGGGGGTGGCTTAGTTCCCTCAGCCCCCAAGGAATTGAATACCGCCAACAACCACGTGAGCTTGGGAATGGATCCTTCCCCGGTTGAGCCTCAGATGAGACCCCAGGCCCAGACAAAACCTTGATTAATGCCTGTGAGAGACCCTGAAGCAGAAGACCCAGCTGCACCATGCTCAGATTCCTGGCCCACAGGATGTACATTGTTTTAAGTTACTACCTTTGTGGTAATTCGTTTTGCAGCAATAGATAAATACTACAGTGAGTTTCCTTCTGAGATCACAACAGTTGCTACTTGAAAACCATTTCAGAGAAGAACAGGTAGTTTTGACTGAGCCACTGGTGTCTTGGAATATAATAGACCTATGTCAGGGGAAAGAACTCCAAAATGGATTTTCTCAGTCCTTCCAGTAGCCTATCCATACCTCCAATGCCTAGACCCACCCAATTAGGAGATAGTAGAATTTTCTAGAATTTTTTCTACCTGCATTCCACAACAATGAACTGTTATAAGGTGTCTTTGAAACATCTGGTTCCCTAGAAGCAGAGACTTAGAAGGGGATTATGAAAGTGTTTTATCTTGTGTTCTCAGGAGGAAAGTGAGTGAAGCAGGAGAGGGGAAAGGAGGAAAGCTATTCAAGATATGGTCCCTCAGCTGGAATCCAACTTGAATCCTAGTCCCTTAGGAATATCTGGAGCATAAACTGCAGCTCAGAATTGGTTCCATCTTTAGGCAAGGGGCCCAGCCTTTTGTCCCCTGTGCCAATTAGTCATGGTTACTGGCTACCCTGGAGAGGTCTGGGAAGAGCTGGACCAAGAGGGAAGCTGTGAGTCCTTAGCAACCATCACTCAGCAGCTAGGAGAAAGTTACATCTGCTCAGTGAGGGGCAGGGCACCACAGCATCCACCAGAAAAGGTAGGTTGTGTTCTGCTTCCTGGTGTCGTCTCTGCAAGTGTTCTAAACTATGCTATATCTGACAAACGGTCTTAAAATGTTTATAACTGGCAATATTTCTAGTTCCAGTTGGTCATCTTATTCAGTTAACGTGTGAGAGTTTACACATTTGCTTTTACCACACTATCTTTCCCAAAAGTTTCCAAGTTTATGGAAGTGGGGTAAACTCAGGCAGTTAATTATTTATGCATTCTGCACTGGCAAATTCTGAATGAGAAAAATCTGTAGTTTACATTTAGGATCTCTCCTTCGTCTCTTACCCCACCCGACCCCCCAACAAGCAGTCTATCAAACAGACCTCATGAGTTAGGGATTTAAGTTTCTGCTTCAGAATGAAAAACAACTACTGTCTAACACAGATCGTGGGTTTGCTGGCCCTGTTCCCAATTGAGTCAGGGGCACTGTGTCTGAAACGACAAACCCTACAGCTCAGGCTCTCCTCTCACAGTGCCACTGGGGTGGCTGGCAGTCTTTCTGCTGTCACAGCTGGTATTATCCTGAGTTACTCAGCCAGAGGAAAATTGCTTCCTGATGGAACCCTAAGCCCTCCATTCAATTTTCCCTTAAGGTCTGAAGAGCGCAATCTCAAGAACTCATGCTAAGCAAGGCCTCTTCAAAAATTATGGTCTGTGCTCATCTGAGAGTCAGAAATTTTCAATTATATAGCCTCCCAGGGTATATTTTAGGGAAAAACAAAACCCAATTGTTTTTGCTCACTTGTTAAACACTAACCATTTTGTTCCTAGCTCTGTTACTTTTTCTTACTTTATCCCTTTTATGCAAATAAGCAGCCCATTTTCAATCTTCCTTGAAATAGAAATGTAGACTCCGTGTACTGGAAATATGTGGTTTTGAAGTTTGCTTTAAAAATTATCTTTGGGAACAACTTGAATTTTTTTGACACCTTAAGGTTTCAAAAGTGCTGTCACATCCATTGCATCATTTAATTCTCACTGCAAGCCTGCGAAATAGACAGGTGTTATAACCCTCAATTTACAGACTAGAATTCAGAGCTAACCAAACTTCTTCAAGTCATGTTGCTAAGAACAAACAGAACTGAGACACGAACCGGATTTTCCGACTCCGGTCAGATGCTGGTTCTCTTCTTCCATGCCACCTTTTAACTGTCAGTAACAGGCATTCTCAATTTCTTTCTCGATCCTGGGGATATTTGCTTTATTATTTTTTTTGCACTCAGGGATCCCACAAATGCACAACAGGACTTAGCAACGCCCCATTTAGTGTCACTCAACACTAGCCCTCCCTGTCTGCGTTTCCACATGCTCCAATGAGGACTCTGACTTAATTGCCTCATCCGGACATGTTATCTTACCAGTGTGACTCCAGGATTGGCTGGTGAGTCCCAAAACTAGCATATTATTGCAGTTTATTTGAATTTTATTGTATCACCCTTATGCTTTATTTCTATTGCGCTTGAAAGCGATCCTTAGCATGCGTGGTATCACTTAAATAAGACATAGCACTGCAAAGTAAGAGTCCTCTAAGTAGTCCCTGTGCAGCCACAGGAGGCCCCTTCCAAACCAAAAAGCTGTGAATCTTATCTGTGGGTTCTGTTGTAAATTTTGATCTGGAGGCATGCTTAATAGCTTTTCAGTGATGGTTGTAAAGGGAGTATTTACTCAAAATGATGTCTGCTTATATTATTTCTTTGCCAAATTGCTCCCAGCAACTAGAAAATCTGCTCGTTCCCCTCCATCAGTGTTGTCCCTGGAAAGGAGACATTTTCTGTGTACTGCGTGAAGTATTTGATTTTACTGGACGATCTTTAAACTTCAGCCAGAAGGACAAACAGCACATCCACTGATTCTCAACCTTTTCACCACTGAGGATGCTTTTATTAGTTCGCTCCTTGATTTGAAATATTTCATCTGCCAAACTTCACGTTTACCAAGGAATTCTTTATTTCCCCTTTTTTAGTGACAACAAACATATATAATAAGAGCAAATGCATAGAGCGCTTAATGTGCTGGGTGCTGTTCTAATGATTGACATAATTAATTTCTTTAACTTTGTTGACATCATAAGAGGTGAATACTATTATCTTCATTTTACATGCAAGGCCAGAAAAGTCAACGGGCAGCAGGTAAGAGCTGAGATTTGAGTACAGGCAGCTTAGCTTCTGAGTCAACACTCTTAACCTCTACATGTGCTGTTTCCCATTTGTAATATGCAGTTAGCACAGATCAGAGAAAACATGTGGCTCTTTTAATATCAGAAAGGTGGGACCAGTAAATGTGTGACTTCCTCCAATGCGCAGACACCCAGGTGGAAAACCCATTCTCCTTGGAGTCAACTTACTGAAAAACAAGCTCTCACTCCTCCCTTTGTCAGCTTTATACCCTTAAGTACATCTTTGAAATTCCCAAGCCTCCAATTCTTAGGGTGAAAATAAAGATATTAAGATTTATATTGTCTATCTTGTTCATTACTTTAAACTAAAAGATCCTTCATTGCACAACCTAATATGTGCCAGGCATTGTTGCTAGATCTGAGCGTGCAAAGATGAATGGGATGAAACCATTTCCCTGAAGGAATTCAGAGCCTAGTGTGGAGGGACAGGAAAGTAATCACATTTACATACAGTGTGACAGGTTTATGCCATAGCTGTTATTGAATAGTAGGGGAGTGGAGAGGGAGAAATGTGTCACATTTCTCCAGCGTGGGCAGGAGGGGAAGGCAATGTCAGGAAAACATCCTGGAAAAGATGATTTCTGAAATGAGTCTTGAAAGATCAGGAGTAGTTCACAGGGCACATAATGATGGGAAAACAGGATATGTGAAAGCATAAAGATACAAAGGGAAAAGATATGCCCGAACTTCAAACACTTCTAAAAATATAGAAGATACAGCCCCCAGGCAGTTGGTAGGAGGGGAGATTGAATTATATAGACAGCTGGAAAGGTAGAGATTGGGTGACATGACAAGCATTTTATAAACTCCAAAGCACAATATAAATAGACAATAGTACTTAGGATGATCATTACTAAGGATAAGAGTTAGTACTGGGGCCGGCCCTGTGGCGCAAGCGGTTAAGTGCGCACGCTCCACTGCGGCGGCCCGGGGTTCGCCGGTTCGGATCTCTGGTGCGCACCGATGCACTGCTTAGCAAGCCATGCTGTGGCGGCGTCCCATCCATATAAAGTGGAGGAAGATGGGCACGGATGTTAGCCCAGGGCTAACATCCTCAGCAGTCTTCCTCAGCAAAAAAAAGAGGAGGATTGGCAGATGTTAGCACAGGGCTGATCGCCTCACACACACACACAAAAAAAGAGTCAGTACTGATGGCTCAATGTTTTCCTGAATTGCAGAATACCAGCACAGGCCCAGCTCTGGACAGTCCCAGAATGCAGGAGCCCTTTAAACTTGACAGAAGCTCTGAAAATTTATTCCTGAACACTGCTTCAGAATCATGTGAGATGTTGAAACCATGACTTCTTTACCCCATCTCATCCAGAATTTCAAATGACACACTGTAATTCTCCATTAGATGCTTTGCATCCCGAGAAGCCAAACCTGTGTTTCTGACAGAAACGTAGGGAAACCGAGATGCCCAAAGGATCCTAAAGGAAGCACTTTTAGCCATCTCCCTTTAGAAAGACACGAGGGTCCAAGACAGAGAGCCTGGATTGTTCGGATAATTGCTTCAATTTTCTATTTCACTTTGCTTTCGTAAACGAGGAAGGAAACGATGAGCAGGATAATTTAATTCAGGTCTCTTGAAAACACAGTTATTCTCCCTTTCCTCATTCACTCTCCATTTTACTTTTGGCAAATTTCAGTAAAAAATAGGAATATACATTGTCTGAGGAAATTACCCTGGCATAATAAATCCATGAAATTTTCAGTGGGGCACAGGTGGGAAGAAGGCAGCTGTTGCCCATTTAGGCAAACGTGCATGTTTTTAAAAAGGAAAGTGTGTATAAATTGACCAAAATAATGGCTTTTCTAAATAATTGAGATAATTGACACCATTCTCCTTTTTACTTTGTAAGTAAGGTTTTGCGGTCTTTAAAGATGCTATGTTTCTTTTACCTTTACTTTCTCAGGTGTACAAGGAAGATATTGGTAACTGTATTTGTACAAAATTCACATGGATTTGATCATTTCATTTGCAGGCAAATTAACAAAATCTTAAGAAAATAATGCAGCTATAGATTATTTTGTTACATGTGTAGTCTATGTTACTTTATTTCAAATATTCAAGTCAATGTTCATGGAAGAAAGATTACCTGTATGGTACCAGATTAGGCTTTGAATGCAAGAAGTCCTACATCATCGTACCAGTTTGCAATTAAATTGGGGATAAATGTGAGACAAGTTTGCAAAATTAACTCATACTTCAACTTGGATATGAAGAACTATGTAATTTTTTAACTAATTCGATGTTTATCTAAAGCCCCGATCTGATTAGTGAAAATAATAATGATAATAACTTTTATTCCTATTCAGTTGAAACTTTAGTCTGGGCCAATATTATAAACAGTGCCTTTGGGTAATTTTCAGTATTTTCTGAGTAAAATGTGTTTTATTTCTCAGGGAGTTTCCACTTCCCAATATCTCTTCCCAAGATAGTATCAAATATACAGGGAAGAGGTATGCCGTGACAAAGCCACCAAAGGTGGGGAGAGGTGACAAAGGAGACCCCTGGCCTCATGCTTCTCCTTGGTTTGCACTGGCTCTCATATTCTGACAGGGGCTTACCTTCTGGCACTTGCAGCTGCTGGTATAACTCTTGATCCGGATTCTTCCGACTTGGTCAGGCCCTGGATCGGTCACCGAATGACTCAGCCTCACACAGCGCCTTCATCCACCCAACCAGCCCTGCAGACCACGAAGGCCTGCACTCCAGTGTCCCTCACCTCCCCTGCCACACAAGCCCTGGGACAGGCCCAGTGCATCTCAGCTTAGCATCAGTACCACACAAGAACCTCTGAGATCTCCCCAGCACCCACCTACACCCTGCGAGCCTGCCACCTGACGACACTGTGCTCTTAGCCCTATGTTACTCTCAACTATCTAAACCACTTCCCTGATGCCTGAGCCTTAGCATGAAAAGAGGAAATCAGAATACTTCTCTCTCCCAGCATCCATGTGTTAAACATCATGAAAAAATTCTAAATAGTAGCTAAAGGGTTTTCTGCTATGATCAGTTACCCTAAGAGAAAAATGTTCCAGAAGTCAGACATGCAATCCTCACTCTGTGGGGTGTCCCTTCCTCCCTTCCAAAAACAAGAGGTCACTCGCCCACATTCATTTACTTCACTCAAATCATGTGTGACAGGCACTGGTCTAGGCCTGGCGTCTCAGAGATGAAAAGCAGTCAGGCCAACAGTGTTACCTCTCTAGTGGCGAAGGCACAGAGAGCGAGGCAATCACAGCATGCGGAAATCCGCTGGGACGGAGAAGCACAGGCACCGGGGAGCACGGAGGAGACACCTAGCCAGGCGGGGAAGGCCAGGGAAAGCTGCCTGGTGAATCAGTGCCTGAGCCGAGTCCCGAAAAAGAAACAGGGATTGTCTGGGAAACGACAGCAAGAACATGTCACGAGAGGAAGCCGCAGTGTAGAGGGACAGGAGGTGTAAGAGCGTGGCTCATTAGCCGAACTGCCGAGTTGCTTGGTATGGCTCCCCTGCTCACATTCCACATTCACCTTCCCTTCCTCTCCTGAGAGGCTCTGATTTTGACTTGATTTCCTACAGACACGAACAAAGGCTTAAATGCAAAGCAGAAATGAACGGGGTCATATGAAATGAAAACCTTGTAGATGGATACCTTTTGGAGATGAAAGCAGAACGATTTTATAATATTCTTCACAAGAATATGATTTTGCTTCTAAAGAGTTCAGGCAGCCTCTTGGTTTCAAACAGCAGAATAATTGGCTATTGTTGCTGATTTCTTCTTTTTTTTTCCCTATCTGAAAGAATTTCTTTTAATATTCTCCACCAATTATAGAGTAGTGGGAAGGTAAATCACACAGGAAAATTCCAGAATGCATAAATGCCATAGTAGCAAGGCAGTCTACCTAAAGAATTCATGTTTAAACTATAGAATAATTGGAAAAGAGTAGCATTGAATATTTTTGCTGTGGTAGACTATCTGTCTTTGTTCCTACTTTTATGTAAATGAGTATTCTTTAAAATGTGTGCATCCCACATTTATTTAGGCTATGTAGAAATAAACGATGTAAATTGAGGAGAATGACACCAGCATAGAGGAGTAGATCTAATACAGCACAAAAAGATGTTGAGAAGATGACAAAGCAGTAAAGGTTAAGTGTACTCTTAAGGTAAAATTCCTAAGAAATTATGCAAATTGGAATCATTTACTTGGGAATGGATGAAGTTTACCTCTAAACTTAGAACTACAAATGTTCATGCAGCTCGCTAGAACTACCAAGATTATCTACCTATTCATCCTAGTTGAGAGAAAATACTTAGAGGAAAGGGGAACAAATTCATCCAAAAATATGTTAAATATCTTTTTAATTAAAGTGAATTCCACCTGCTAGAATGGCATATAAAAAGTTTAATTTGGGGGTTCGGCCCTGGGGCATAGTGGTTAAAGTTCTGCACGCTCCACTTTGGTGGCCCAGGTTCACGGGTTTGAGGCCCAGGTGCAGACCTAGATCATTTGTCAGCCCACGCTGTGGTGGCTACCCACATACAAAATAGAAGAAGATTGGCACAGGTGTTTGCTCAGGATGAACCTTCCTCAGCAAAAATAAAAAGGTTTAATTTGACATCTTGGATCTCTCCCTGCCTGCTAAAAAAACAAATGTTTATCCCCACAAGAATGTATCAGCATTTCTACATTGTAGAGAAAAGAACTCCAGGTTTTCCCCTCAGTACACTAGTCAACCTCTTTCTTCAAACCAGTAGATATAACGCGTACCACTCATTCTTCTTCTTAACAAGTAATTAGCTGTGGTTCCCTGCAGGACTTAAGTCCATGAGACAACATTCCAACAGAATTAGTTTGGGGTGTAGAGGGAAGAGAGGGCATGGAGACCAGGCCGAGAGAGTTTTTACAGAGTCAGTCAGAGAGCTCCTTACTAAACTCTTGTGGTTATTTCAACACCATTACTCCAGAGGTCCTAGTGTGGAATATGCTCAGGGTTTCTTAAGGATTGCTGGGGCTAGTGTCAAGAGATCAGTTTACAAGAAGGACTTTGAAGTCTCCCTCACCAGGCTTTATCCTCAAACTAGAGAAGGTTGCAACGGTACACAGGTTGGATCCAGGAGTGACAGAGATTGGACGAAGAGGGGAGAGGATGCTAAGCCCAGAACAGTGCCTGTCTTTGAGATTGTATTCTGACCCAGCCTTGATGGTCCAAAATATGAGTTTTGGGGAAAGGGCCAAAATAGAAGAGCCAGTATCACTATAATCTCTAAAACATTGAAAATAAAAGTTGGTGTCTACAGGATTGTGCTAGAGATTTCATTTGTTTGACAGGGGGCTTACAGATGCTTCATTGGCACTGATAGGCTCAGCATGGCATCAGGACCCAATGTCCTCACCGGCAGTCACCACTTTGGGAATCTGTAGACAGAAAAGGAGACAAGGATATGGCAGACAGCATATACCATGGTTGCAAATTCAGTAACACCACCAGCTCTACTAAAAACTTAAAGAGAAGAGAGACTTGGAATGGAGCTGAAGTTGCTGTCCTTGTAGAAAGATCCAGAGAAGTGCCATTTTTATTGTCAGACTATTATACATAGTTTTACTCCCAGGCTGATGTGGGCTGAGAAATAAGAATCACATGGTAAGTTTCCTTCTGTGGCATTTAATCACATCTCAGAGATGTGAGTTTACCTGCTATGTGATCTTATTCACACTTCAGCAGTTCATTATCTCCTTGCCTTCTGTTGAACTGATTCCCAGAAAACAAAAGGAAACATCAGAGGACAAAATCAAACTTCCAGTTCCTTCTCCACAAAAAAGACATAAGTTCCAAATATACTCATTTGACTGGGACATTAGAAATAACAGCACACTCAAGGGAGGTGATTCTTCTCTGAGATATCTGATGTCTCATTGAGATCAGAAGACCCAGGTTCCTCTTTCTGCTATGTCGGGCTCTGCCCATCAGGAAATTGACTGGGCAGTACCTTATATGAACTATGAAGAAGATGTTCTAGAGGAAGAAAGAGGTAGTTGCAGATTCCACACCTAGACTTAGCCTTAGCCTTAGTGCCCAGAGCTGGGGTTCTCCTAGTCATATTGACCTCAGTGTTCTCAGCTCTAGTCCTTCATGGTTTCTATTTTTTTCTTAAGAATATAACATTATATTTGGGGTGACTGAAATGAGACTGAGCTGTCATCATCACATCATTCCTTTCAGTGCGTCATTCCTCACTAAGATGTATGGGAAATTTTTGCTTTGTGACTGGAGAATGGAGGAGTTCATTCCAGAGTGAAATGCTGAGAGGTGAATGATAAGGGAAGGAGCAAGTCCCCATCTGGCTCCTAGGGCTGTATTTAGGATCTGTTATTAGAGAGGTGAAGGATTGACTGTCACAGACCTGTCTTCATGAGGTTTTAGCCAAGAGGAATGGCCAGAATTTTACTCATCCACTCAAATGAGACTTTGAAGACGAGGAGAGCTGCTGTAAGGGCACTGATGACAGAGTGGGGTCATAGTCAAGAAGCAAGTAGATCTTCTTCCTTCATCAATATGCATGGAACTCAGAAGTCTGGTCCCCTGGGGATTGAATATTTTGGGAGCAACTGGAGTTGGTGTCCTTAGCAAGGACATTAGGGTTGCGGGGGTAGAGAAAGAATCCCCCTCTGCCCTTTCCCTTAAGGTTCTTACGGCTGGCCAAATAATTAACAAGACAGGTTAGCAAGAGAAAATAATACCACGTTTAACAACACGTATACATGGGAGAAACCAGGGACACTAAGTTTCTCAACACAATAGCAGAAATTCTCGTCTTAAATACCATCTTCAACTAAAGACAGAGGAGGATGTTGGGGGTGGGGGGAGACAGTTACAGGAGATTACCACTAAAGCACAGTAAACAAGAGTAAGGTTATTATGCAGATTTAAGGCCTCACCTTCCACACTGATAAGTTTCTAGAAATGAGGTCATCCTCCCCTTCCCAATACAGAGAGGGAGATACCTTTACAAATGGAGATTTCCCTTGTAAATGTAAATGTTTGTCTGGCAACTCCTTGCAGGGCCATCTAGAGAATGTGGCCAGAGAGACAGAATTTTTGATAAGATGGACTTGTTGGTGCCTTTCCTATTGTAACATCTATTTTACATTATATTACAACCATCAGATAGTAACTCCTTCCTGGAACAGATCTTCTATGTCAAATTCGTTAGGCAGTTAGTGGGGGAGATCAAATATCCGTCAGAGAAAACAATCAAAGTAAAGAGAGATATTTCAGGGTGGCCAAATCTTGATCTCCCACAGGGTTCTCAGGGGAGGCAATTGGTAACATTGTGGGTTCTCTGAGCCAAATGGTTGAGTGGGTGACAGTTGCGGGGAAATGGAATACAGAACAGGAGAGGAGAGGCAGCATGTTTGCTGAGTGGAGGTGACTGCCACTGACCCATTGTAGGCACAGAGAAGTCCACCTTCCGAAACTTGAAATAACTCCCATCGGAAAGAAAACTCTGTGTAAGAAATTGGATTTTGCTCTCTACTCAGTCCCCCGTGTCTGGTGCTTGATGGGTGCTCAATAAATATTTGTTGTGGAATAGATTCAGGATGCTTTAAGGGAGGCTGATTTTCAACAATTAGTTCAGTGAGTACTTGAGCTAGCATCCTTTCATCATTAAAATATTTGTGATGTAACACTGTAGACACAAAGTAGTGAGTGGTATTTTTTTGGGGGCAGATCCATTTAGTTTGGGTCATTCTGTGAAAGAGGCTTTTCTCTTTGGGGCGAGGACGGAGGAGAGCGAGGCAATTAGGGCAAAGGGTGGGCATGACTTCTGCAGTGGCAAATCTGGTGGGTCTGGGTAGCGGTTCTGTTTTTACATGTGGAAGGATGCCCTCCTTTCCAATTCTGCTCAGCTTCGTTGATCAGACAAAGAATGGCTACGGGCAGGCAGCCTCAGGGCCTTCCAGAATTTCTCTTTCCTTTGCATGATTCTCAAATACCAAGATATGGTGACCACAGCAATGCCCCAAATTCCCTTTGAATCAAAAACTTCCTCACACCAGTCTGTACCGAGCCTCTGATAATCCCACATCAGGTCGTCTCTCAGCATAAAATGCCTGTTTAAAATGCAAATATACTACCTTGGAGGGGTAACATGTTAATCCATTACCAGCCATTAGTACTACAACACAAATTAGTTTAACAGTCAGTCACTAAGTAGGCATTGCCTCAGGGAATGGGACATAGGGTGGATTAGTTAATTTTTCCTCATCTTAGATTATGATATATTGTACAAACAAAAATTGCAGCAGCAATGAAGAAATCTAAAACAGGGACTGAATTCCGTGCCCCCACCCTGCCCCGCCCCCCGGGGTCATACTGCAATAATATATTAATTGTTTTATCTGGGTTCCCTTTCAGCTCCTATTCAAATTCAGAATCAGCTTCAACCCAAATGTTTTCCTTTTTTTCTGAATAAGAACAGCTAACATTTATTAAGTGCTTACTGTGTGCCAGGCACTGTCCCAGAAACACTTAAACAAATTAAATCATGTCATCTTAACAACAGCTCATGAAGTGGGCACTGTTTATGCTCGTTTTACACATGAGGGGACAGAGGCCCAGAGAAGTTAAGTAACTTGCCAAAGCCAGTAAATAATCAATTTAAATCCAAGCATTTGGCTCCAACATCCATGCTTTTAACCCCTGAACCAAACATCCCATTTACTAGTAAGGAAACTGAGGCACCGTGACTTCATTAACTTGTCTACAGTTCCATGAATAATGTGTGGCAGGACCAGAGTTTGAGAAGGTTGGCTGGTCCTGAGCACATCCTCTTAACAGCACTGTACAGACGGCAGACACGTTGTCCTAACTGATACTCACAGCCTCTGAAGGAGGTTGATATCATTATGCCCCTTTTACAATTTTGAGGTTCAAGAAGACTGATTAATTTGCCCAAGTGCAGATCATAAATGACAAATCCAGGTTGTAAGTCCAGATCTTCTGACTCCAAGCTCAGTACTTGTTTATGTTCTTTTTTATCTGCCTCTATTGACATTCAAATTTTTAATATAGTTTAAACAAAACATATGATCTGTATGTTTCCTACTTTATTCATTTAATGTAATTCAAGAGCACTTTCTCTTGATACTAGGTAGTTTTCATAATTATCATTGCATTGGCAGCCCGATAGTATCCTGGGGTGATCAATCAAAATGTACTTAAATACCCTGGTTCAATTTTTTGTTTTCTTTATATTTTTCTATTATAAATGTTACAATAAAGACATCCAGGTGATACCGGCTCAAGACAAGGTTGTCATGAGGGAAGCCATGTTGTAGAAAAGAAACCCTACTGTAACTTTGAATGACCTCTGACTAACTAGTCCAACCAAATATGCACCCTCCAGGAGATCTAATGGCTGTGTTGATTTTACGACCCCTGCTTGTGCATGTACCTCCTAGCTGGGATAAGATAACTGTTCTTTAGAGTTCCTTAGGAATGTGATGACCCCCGAATAGAGAATCTATGCTATAGCCATCATCAATGAAAACTGAAAGATCCGGTGTGGCGATTCCCGGTCTGTAACACCAGAAGGTCAACATTCTTAACCCCCTCCCCTATAACCCACGGGCCTATATAACTGCTGTAAGACTTTGTGCCCCTTGAGATGGTTTTTTTCAGACATTAGTAGGCCATCTTCCCTCTTGCTAGCAAGCTGTAATAAAAAAGTCCTTCTTCTCCTACCAACTTGCCTCTTGACTATTAGCATGTCTTGCGGTGAGCAGAAGGCCCCACGTTGGGCAGTAACACACGCACACATGCAATATCATTTTTCTTTTAAAGTCTTCTTTCAGGAATTGTTATGTACAACATCTCTCATTCTGCTTTATTTTCCAACAATGATTCAACCTTATGTAGAAAGCAGAGCATCATCTCTTTGCAGACAGCCATGGCGACAGACACTTCCCCAGCACCTCCTACATGTAAGCTGTCCGGAAAGACTTGAATTTTTCTACTCTGTGGCTGCTTCGGGGGCATTCAGCAGATTGAACTGTGCCACCCACTTGCTAGCAGAGTGACCATGAACTGGAACACGGCCTTCTGCCTTCTGGTGGCTGCCGCATGCAAGGACCCAAGCTTGAATCTCAAGAATGGTTGTCAAGGTTGGACTTTGGATTGATGTCACCTATCTGGGAACAGGAGCATACTTTTTGGAATTGCCCAGACCCCTGAGCACCTGCCCCAAATGCACCTGCCCAGTTGGGCTAAAGAGCACAGATGTCCAGTAATTAGTTGGGCATCTCTCTTAGTATAGTCACCGAGACAACGGAAATTCTTACAATTCTTGCCTCATCTGTCCTCCAGAATATAAATTCCTTGGAAACAGAATCTCTGTCTTGGTTGAGTCTCAGTGCGGGCTCTACACCCAACTGTTGCTCAAATATTGATTGATGTCTTCATATGTTGGGCAAGGGGTATCCCTTATGCTTTATAATTAGTTAAGTCAAACAACCACTTTCCCTAAAATGAAAGATTGATGATTATGGGAAGAGTTTGTGTACTTTGGATTGCATTACAGAGGTAATCTATTTATGCTAATTATCACGTCTCATTCCATAACATTTTCACTAAGTGAAATATTGATTTTTAAAAATAAAAGTCACCTTGAAAAAGTGATGGGTAGTATATTCAGCACAGAGTTGATAAAAAAGAATTTTTTTTAATTAGTCTAATCTCACTACGTAAATAGATTTGAGAAAATAAGTATTTTGCAAAGTTTTGTTATAAATTCTTCTCAAGGTTATATTTTTCTGGAAGCACTCTGACTTAGAAAGAAAATAAAGTCTTCATAATGTCTTCTTTCAAAATAAATTATTGAGTTAAAAAAAAATTTGGAGTTAAAGTATTGATAGGATACCAGGATAGAGGTAAACATTCACCTGTCTCAGCCACAGCCAAGAGCTTTCCATTACCAGATGCAAAATATGAGCTGTGCTCTTGCGAAAACGTGTGTCTTAGGGCTATTTATGTCGTTGCCACTTTGAACATTTTCAATATTTAATTATGAACTTTAAATTTGTTTATCTTACAATTGCATTCTATGAAGCAGTTGAAGATCAATTGTAACCAGCTGGGAGGTGGGAAATAAAAATACACTGTGCCAACTTCTAAATATAAAAATGTCAATAACAAAAGTGAGTTATAAGCTATTAAATACTACTGTTAGATAATTTTCCAAGTTCTATAATTTTTGTAATCTATAGAGCAATATTAATTAATATTTGTGTTATGATCTAAATTTCAAATTCTCTTTTACAAAAAGTAGAAAAGAGAAGGGTCGGTTGTAGAAATAATTAAATCACTTCTGAGGCTTGACTCTGGAATAAAATTCCGTGAAAGTTTTCTGTTCTTTTCCAACTCTGCAGTAGGTTGAGTTCCCACTGATAAGCCCATAGAACAACAGAATAGCTGATCGAAGATAAAATACAATGGTTTTCAAACTCTGGAGAACAAGTGTAGGGCTCTGTGGGGGTCCATCACCAACAACTGCAGCAGAAGAGGGAGGCCAAGGATTCAGGGATCCCAGCTCTCCCACTGCTTTCCACCAGAGTGGTGCCATTTTTGTTTGTTTTGTAGATTGGCTTTCCATCTAAAAGTTCTTTCTTGGGGATTCCTCGAGGATGAGGGGGTTCTACTGCTAAAACTATTGCTATAATTTAATGAAGATTTATAGAATAGGTCAAGTCAATCACGTTTCTCTTTTTAACTTCTTTTGGCATTCTAAACAAAACATAATTTTAGTACGGACTTTACTGATGACTTCAAGCAATCCACAAAGTAAAAGAGAGGTTAACAGGGACCAAGAGGAATACGTGTTTGGATCTTTAAGTGACCTAACATACTAAGGAACAGAGATAAAATAGAGGAGGACTGGCAAAGTAAATCAAGTGGTAAGGAAAGAAAAAAGAGCTGTAAGTTCAGAGGAAAAAAAAGTACAAGTCTATGTTTTCACTTGAAGCTTCAGTTCAAATATTTAAAGTGGGAAATGTTATTTTTTCAACATTGATTTTGGCTCATCACAGCCAAGATTTTTCATAGATCTTGTTCAATTGGGATTATAAATGAAAAAAAGAAGAAAAGAGGCTAAACCAGGCAAGAAGACTCAAAGGAGAGTAGAGTGTAATAAAGGAGAGGCTTTCCCGGGAACCAAGGTTTTTCTCTGTCTGTTAGACAGTTCAATTTATTCTCTCATCACATTATTCCTTCAACAAATATTTATTAAGGCTTTACAATGTGCCAAGCTGTTCTAGGTCCAATAAAATATGAAGAATGGCTTTATTGTCTCCATTAGAGAAGGGGACCTTTATATAGTTGGAAACTTTACTACCCCCACTCTTATCCCACCTTATTCTGGGTTCCTATAGTACCTTCTCATATTTTTAGTAGTATTTACCACATACTTTTTAAAATATAGTTATTTTTGCATGTATTATTCCCTTACTAGGCTGCAAACACTTTAAGATACAAGCTATGTCATGCTGTTTGGGTCCTGTTATGTCGCCTTCTACATATCAGGTGCTCAATATGTGTTTAGTGTATTAGATTTTTAAAAACCATAAAGGTAGATATCATTTAAATTTTCATAAAACCTACTTTCAATAGTGAATATAGAGCAGACAGAGGGTGAACTTTGATCTAATTGCTATTGCACTGGGATGTGCTTAGAGTTACACAGTGCCTTTCCTCAAAAAGCTATCATATATTCCATTTATTTCCACCAGAGGCCTAGGAGGTGAGTAAAGACAGGTATTATTAACTCTACTTTAAATTTGGAGCAGCTGAGTTGTCAAAATCATACTACATATCATTTATTTTATAGAAGAGAAATCCAGGGCAAGAATGTGGTTCTCACACTTCATATTTCAGTATTTTTTTTCATAAGTTTCCACTATCTAATTATTAGCTGATGCACATGGCCAGCCTCTCTCTCCATTTTGGTCATTTAGCTGGTTATACAGGGAGAGAAAACCTCACTTTATTGTTCACACACCAGACAGTTCTTATCAAATATCTATTCTAAAACAATCAGATCTGTATGTTGGTGAAGATCACTTGAGAGTTACTTAATGCTATGTTCAGACATAAGATGCTTGTAGAACATACAGGTGTGCCAGAGGCTGAAAAAGCAAAACTTCACCTATTCAACTATTTATTTAATACATATTTTAGAATATTTAAGATATTTACTATATGCTAGGTGTTGGGCAAACACTTCATGGAGTTTACAATGTAGTGGGGGGGTAAAAATAATAAGCAAGAAAATTCCACTAACTAATAAAAATTATTAAATAGAAAATGCAACGAAAGAATCCAATATAGTACTATGATAGAGAATAAGGTGGGGAAGGGGTCTATCTAGAAAGAGCAATTGATTCTCATGTCATGCTTAGGAGGGGATAACTAAGCTGCGAAGAAGCCAGCCATGTGAAATTCCAGAGAAAGAGCATTCCAGAAAGAAAGGATAGAGGCAACAAATATTCTAAAGTGGGAGAAACTAGAGGGAGGGAAACTAGAAGACAATATGACCAGAGTATAGTGAAAGATGTGACTGAGATTCTAGAAATAAGCAGGGGTCATTCCACACCAGGCCTTTTAGACCAATATATAAAGTTTGGATTTGATTCAAAGTGCAACGGAAAGCCATTAGAATATTTTAGAGCAGGCAAGTAGCAAAGTGTATTTTTAAAAGATCATTCTGGATGCTATAGGGAGAATAGATTGCAGGGAGAGGTTCAGTAAAGGGAGTAGAGAAACCCAGGAAACTGCTGAAGAAGTTCCAAGTACTACTATATTATAGGGCTTAAATTGGAGTGCTGTTAATGGATGTGGAGAGTGGTCAGATATGAGATGTAATTTGTGAGTAAAACGCACAAGCCTTATTAACTGATTGGAAGTGGAGGGATTAGGACAAGAAAGGATAGATGATTTTTCCCAGGTTTCTGAATTAAACAGCTGAAGAGAAAGGTTGTACTATTTACTGACATGAAGAGACTATGGATGAAACATGACTCACAAGACTGATGCTAAATGTGGGCTGTCTATAAAACATCCAAATGAAGATGTCAAGTGCGCAGTTAGATGTGTAAGATTAGAGGTCTAAGCAAATGTTGGACCCAGAGATATAAATTGTAAGTCACCATCATACAGATGGTATTTAAATCTGTGGAAACATATGAGATCTACTACTAAATACAGCCTTTAGGGAGAAAAAAGACAGGCCTTATACCGAACACTGAAGAACTCAAACACTTAAAGATCAGTTTAGAGGAGAGGAATCAACAATAGAGGCTGAGAACAAAGGGAGAGAAAGAAAACTAAGAAAGAGACATGTTACCAAATAACAGAAGAATGTTTCAGGGAGATCCTCAATGTCAAATATGCTGAGAGGTCAAGTGAAAGAGGCTGGAAGGAACATACTAGATTTGGCAACATGGATGTGTCAGAGATCTTAACAAGAATGGTTTCGGGGAAATGCTGGAGGCAGAATCCAGAGTAGAGTGGGGTTGACAAATGAAGAGTACTTGACATGGTGCTCAGAGAACTCTCTGGAGAAGGTTGGCAGTGGAAGGGCCATTCATGCATTTGATTCTTTTATTTGTGTTGCTCATTCAATTGATTAAACAAAAAATACCTAATTTTAGCAATGAAATCTTCTGATTTTCCCTTCAAGATAGATGAGTTGCAAAATGTACTTGCCAGTAACAGAATGGCTTGATCCGATATACCAAATTGTTGACTGTTAGCCAAATAATTGTAAAAGAATGTCTGTCCAAAAAAATGGTAATTTCCATTTTAAAACAGTTGATCTAAAGCCATTTTTCTGACAGTAATTAGAAAAAAGGACTAACTGTCTATCGAGGCAATTACTAGCATATGTTAATAAGACCTCATCACAAGAAGATAAGAGTATATGTACCTTTTTCCTCTCAGTAACAGGAAGCATGTATATAATTCAACTAGAAATTGTTTTGGGTCACTGAGAAGCACGGTAAGTGCTAAGCTTAAATCTTTGTTCTCAAGATGCTTAAGTTGAGATGTGACATAAGCACTTTTAAATTATAAAACAGGATTAGCATGAATGATAGAAATGAAAAGAGCTGTGAGAGTTTGAAGAAGCATAAAGTTAGAT
This sequence comes from Diceros bicornis minor, assembly GCF_020826845.1. Classification (NCBI taxonomy): domain Eukaryota; kingdom Metazoa; phylum Chordata; class Mammalia; order Perissodactyla; family Rhinocerotidae; genus Diceros; species Diceros bicornis. The sequence goes on along the minus strand of NC_080767.1, from coordinate 11,522,254 downwards.
CCTTTATATGTTTTCATTAAACTTACATGTTAAAAAACAAACTTTACGGATCTGAGCTTTTACATAAGTGCATGACAAAACTGTATAATATGAGTAAAACAGATGCTTCATTGAGCCAGGGATATATTGTGGATATTATTATGAAAGCTCACTCTCTTATAAAAAAGATATGATTTTCCTGCCAAGTTGTACCTTTCAGAAGCTTGTTGATACAGTATTTTTTAACATTTTCTTTTTATCCAAATATAGGTTCTGTAGGGATTAGCATCTATTCTCATCTATTACAAAAAGAACAAAATTAAATCTTGTAACTGTTAATAGTCTTTCAGTTGCAAATGACAGAAGATATAAGTCAAAATGGCCAGTGGTGGGATAACCCTCCCACCCTGAATCACATGATGAAAACGAGAGATGGAGCCTTTGCCAAAGGTACGCCTAGAAATGTGGAAAATGGACATCATGCCATAAATAAGAGAGGTCCATTGCCATAAAACAGGGTCAAAGCCACATTATTGACTAACCTTTCTAAAAACTTTCACGGGTAGAGATAAAGCCTAGAGAATAAGAGCTATCATTTCACCAGAATAAGTTACGGCTCTAAGATGCCTTATCTAGGTCCATTCCTTTGGGAATGTCAAATTTTAATTTTCCTTTTTAAAAATCATTTTAGGTATCTTTACTGAAATAAAGAGTGATTTCCTACTGCTCTAATTGCATGTGCCTCCCCAAAACCTTTTTCTGATGTACAAACTAGTGGGATACATGAAAAGTTTACCTATATATTTAAAAATAATCACCATGTATCTGAATTTCTATCAGATAACTAAACCTATAATAAATTCCTCTGACCAATCTTTCTTGTGTAAGCAGTGGGTTATCTACTAATTAGTATCTTTTTAATTAAATGCTCTTTTAGGGTCTTCCCACTATTAAACATAGAATTCCTAAATCTATTTCAAGTAGAATACAACTCAAATTATATTTTCGTCTTTATCTGGGATGCCCTGCATTAACCAATCCAAGGAAATGAAAATCTGTGTCCAACTATTATACCATATTGACCTTATAATATATAAAAGAAAATGCTTATATGTGTGTGTAGATAGTGTCTTCTCAACTTAAAAAGTATCTTCATATGACAATCTTTATACTAAGTGATGAATGAACAGAGCTACTTTTTAATTTCAACATTTACAATCTTTGGGTTTTAATGCTAGAGATTATGTTCAATTTATCAAATCAAATAAGTTTGAGTAACTAAATCTAGTTTCACAAATAGATGTAGAAAACTATGCCAAAATAATTTAGTATTTGTAAATAGGTGTTTGCCAGGATATGTAATCTCTGCTTTTACAATACGTCCTAAAATCCTATTTTAATTAAAATACTCTGTGGGTTCCAACACAATTTCCTTCACTTTTAGGATCTGTGGGTTTCCAGCAATTGAGCAAGGCTTTTCTATTTTGGGGTATCTGGACTCTCAGAGATCTGCTTGGCAAAGTCAAATCGGAGGATAAATTCATCAGGCAAGGCTAGGACACCTGTGGATAACAGTTTAGTATCTTCCTGAATTACTGTTAAAAAGAGATATCAGAACCTGGATATGGTCGTTGCGGAAAGGAGTTGGCTAAAAATAGCATGTAAAAATCCAGAGAAAATAATTGGTTTTTTGAGTCAGGAAAGTTTAAGATTCAGGCTCTGGACAGAGAGTGGACTCCACATATATGGCAAGTAACAAAGGCAGAAATCTTTGGTCAGAAGATGGCAAAAGACATGGGGATTCCATGCAGAAAATGAAATTTAAGGGCCCTTCTTTTGCACAAGTTCCTTCCAGAGTCTGGGTGAGGCCCTGGAATTGTAATCACATACTCCTCCATTTTTGTAAAATTTTCAAAAGTTAGACAATTTAAGAGTAGTCAATGAAGACCCTGTTCTCTCCACTCCGACTTTCCCTGCACTTTGCCTCCTACCTTGTGATGTTCGGGTAGCTGTGGCCACTTTAGGGATCCTGCTAAGGGGATATTTATTGGTTGCATTAGCTCATATATGAAAGAAACTCTATATGGAATTTTCTAAATTTGACAGCTACTAAAAACGTACATGACATAACCAATAACAAGTTGTGAAACTGACAGAAACTTTTCTACATTATCAATAAAAACAAAACCACAAAATTCTGTGCTTCTGGCCATGGGAGAGTAACCGGTTTCAGTCATACCCTGCCATAAAAAAACAACCATATAACTGGCCAAAATACACGACATAACTGTTTTCGGGTAGCAGACTACCGGCAGGACTGTAACTCTTGAGAGACAGGAAGGACATGGAGTGAATCCCACTTTTGCCCCGGCTTTCTATCAGAGAGTAGTTTCTGGTCATGCAGCAGAGAGTTGAGGCCCAAGCAGAAAGCAATGGCCTTGCTGAGCCGAGGAGGCAGAGACTGGAGAGCAGGGCTCTTAGGAGGCTGGAATTTGCTGAGCAGGACACCAGAAAGGCGGGAGCTACACAAAGAAGTAGGTATGGGGCATCCTCCTGGGTCCTTGAAGGAGGTTGGCCTGCACATGTGCAGGGCAAAATTCTGTAAGGCCTTAACAGAGTGATGGCCTCTGTTAAAACTGAGCAGAGGGGCCGGCCCAGCAGCGTAATGGTTAAGTTCCCGCGCTCTGCTTTGCCAGCCCGGGGTTCACAGGTTTGGATCCTGGATGTGGACATGCACACCGCTCATCAAGCCACGCTGTGGTGGCGTCCCCTATACAAAATAGAGGAAGAGTGGTACAGATATTAGCTCAGGGTTAATCTTCCTCAGCAAAAAGAGGAAGATTGGCAATGGATGTTAGCTCAGCATCAACCTTCCTCACCAAAAAAAAAAAAACAAAAAGACTGAACAGAGATGCCAGATGTTGTACTGTGTTGGGAGACTTTGAGTTCTGGCCCAAACAAAGTGGAGAGACCTTGCTAAGCATCACGGTCATTCAGTTTAGATCCAAAAGAGCTGCACATAAGAGCCATGCTATAGGACAAAGGAAAAAATATTTTAAAAGATCCGATAATATCAGGCCCCAATCCACATGCATATGAAGCAGAAAAGCTTCAAAGTGAAGCAGCACATTATCTCAGTAGGTTGGCCAAGCCCAGAGGCAGGGATTTCCTGGAGGCCTGGAATCAGTTAGTGTCAGGAAAGTCAGGGTTTAGCCACCAGAATGGGGTTTAGGACAGGGCTCTCATCCTGAGAAAAGCCTGGAGAACATGATAGAATTCCAGGACCCGAGGAATATGACAGATGATCCAAACACAACCCCAGTCAGTAGAACAGGACCTTAGTTAAGAAAACTCGGGCATATGTAAAGGTCACACCAACAACAAAGGGAACACTTCTGGAGGTAGAACTGTTTCGGTACTTCCTGTCTCCAGAGTTAGTTCTAGGAATTGTGGGCAGGACTGACACTATGAATTGGAAGCTAAATGACCCCAACCATGGGCGTCTAAATGGTGGTGGCGAGGGGGAGATGGGGAAATGAAAGAATGGAAATCAATGAAGGGAGATAGCGTGGCAACCATTAGACTGGGTTCAGAGGAGACAGCAATGGCCATGTCTTGACAGGAGAGGCCTAAATGGAGCAGCGAGATAGAGAAGCAGCACAGTGTAAGCCCAGATGGGCAGAAGCTGTGCGACTGATCAGAGAGGACAGGCCGGAACTAGGAAGGTAACTTTCCTCCACTGCAAAATTCCCTTGGGGACCAGCCTGAGTTTTCTTCCTGCTGTTTTAAATGCACAGTCTGGTTCCTAATTAGGACCATGTGTCACTCACAGACCAGGATAACAGTGACCATTATATGCTTCTAAAATTACCAACAAGGGTTATGTGAAAGAATAAAGTTGCATTCCTAAGATGACATTGACACTGCTAGATTGACATTGTTAATACAGATCAAAGAACCAATTAACCATCAAAGGGGTTATTTTTGCCGCACAGAGCAGTCTAAAGCCGACTGCATCTGAGTGCCTTGGCAGTGCTAGGAAATCAGGAATTAGGAATCAGCTCTGGCTCCTTCAGGCCAGAAACAGTCTTGCCAGTGATAATTATAAGAGACTGACTGGGCCAAGCAACAAAAGAGAGAATAAGCCAATCTTGGTAACTGGGAGTTCTGCAAGCGGGGCTTGCTACTCGCTTCCGGTAGAGGCAGCAGGTTTTGGGGGTTATTTCTGCAAAACTTGCAGAGAAACAAAAAGCAGAAATAAGAGACAAATATTGTAAAGGAATACATATTACAAACTATTATAGATGAAACGGTTGTGTATGTAAAAATACAAGTAAATGAACTTTCTAAGATAATCATCAAGGTGATTAGATACAAAAATCAATACCCTTCTAATGTTAATGCTTCTATTTCTACCAACGTCCCCCACTTACTGCCTGATCTAGAATTTTATTTATTTATTTTTTTGGGGTGAGGAAGGTTGGCCCTGAGCTAACATCCCTGCCAATCTTCCTCCATTTTGTATGTGGGACACCGCCACAGTGTGGCTTGATGAGTGGTGTAGGTCCCCGTCCAGCATCTGGGCCCGCGAACCCCAAGCACCAAAGCGGAGCACATGAACCCCACCACTACGCCACTGGGTCAGCCCCTGACTTAGAATTTTATACCCAGGTTTTTATTATTACATTTTAATAATTTATATTTTTAATCTTGGCTTTAGAATTTGTTTTGAAATTTATATTTTGATTATGTTTGTAGTCATTATAATTACTTACATTATTCATTTAACTGATTTCACTGCTCACAGCCAGTGCTGCTATAATGTAACTCCACCCTTCTCAATGGTTCTTTCTTATGATTCATCTCTGTCAGTTAGAGAATATCTCTGAGTAATATCATCAGAGATGGAATTGGTGTACTACATCTCACGAGAAAGGCAATGTGCCCATATACAGTGTCTTCAGTCATAATATTGTCATTATCTCCCTCGCTACTTTCAGTATTGCTTCTAGCATTGCTGTCTAGCGATGGAGACATCCTAGATCTACTTATTTTTTTTCTACATAAAATAATCTGATGTTTCCTACTTGGGTGTTTGTAAGATATTTTTTCTTTATCCTTTGAAGTTCAGATATCTCAGCAGGCTGCGCTTTCATATTGCCTTCATTTCATTAATGCTGCCTGCTTCTCAGTGAGACTCTTCATTCTGCAAACTCAACACTTTCTGCAGATTAGGGAAGTTTTCTATAGTCACAACTTTGATTACTGATTTTTCACCATTTGTTCTGATATCTTGTTCATTTATCTCTTATGCCGGTTCTCCTTAATCTTTCATGTTTCATCTTCACTGTCATCATCTTCCTATCTTAATCCTTTCACCCTGGATTCTGGAAGTTTGTCAGGTGCGTGTCTCACATCACTTATTCCCTTTTCTGTGGTGTCAGTTTTTATCTTTATTATTTCTAATGCATATTTTGCTTCTCACACAGCAGTCTTTAGTATCATCTTAGTATTTGCTTCCCTTGTCTTGCTCTGTTTTCATCTCAGTCTTTTGCCTTATTTCCTCTTTGTTTCATCATGTTCATGTTTTGAATTATGGAAATTATAAAACAACAGCTTTTAAAATTTACCTCCATGTGCCATAATGTATTGTTGTATTTGCACCTGCATTTTAAATGTTCTTCTTCTTTTATGCCACAAAATCTGTTCATAGATCTCATGTTAAGTATATATTGTTTTCCTATTTACTCATCTTTGAAATTAGACATAATATCTGCCCATAATTTAGAGGGGAGACAGAAATTCTTCATGATTTTCCTACTATCCATTTGTAGGCTCTTAAAATCTCCATCTCAAATATTAATCTGGAAAACTCAGTTGATCTGCACATCTCCTTGGCAGGGTTCTAGCACTTAGCAATCGCTTGTCTAGTGTCCCTGCTGGATTAAGGAGAGGGCTACTATCCCCCTACCTGGTCAGCCAAATGTGAGATGGACACATATTCCTGCACCATCAGTGGGGGGAAAAACTCAGAGCTAACAAAAGGCAAGCCCATGACCACCCTGTCTCACTAACACCTTCAGGTCTCAGAATGAAAAGCATCAGTTATGCTCTTTTTTTATTGCCCCTAACCAATATTAATTACTAGGAATTTTAGACCCTCAACGGGTGCAAAGAGAGGCTCATTAGAAAGATTGATATGAGAATAGGAGTAAATTGGCCCCAGTTGCCTCTGACATTTGATTGGCTAAGATCTAATATCTTCGTAATAGATGCATTCAATGAGGAGAATGGAAATCATTCTCTCGCTATTCCTGTCTGACTTACACTGTGCCCTAGATCCCCAGGATGCCATGGTAACTGGAAATTTCTCCTGTGATCTGGCAGAGCACTGGCCAAATATTCCTAATTTTGCATATTGTTATGAATGCATGTATTTCTGTGACTGTAGTAATATTTAATTGAAATTTACGACTATGCTTGTATGTAATCAAAAACAGTAGGTCACTAAGGATGGGACATACTCAAGACAGCTTCCTCTCTTATATTCTTCCCCCTTCTTGCTCCAGCCTGGACATGTTGGAAAGAAGAATTTTATTAATCCAATTGATCAGATTCCAAGAGAATGATCAGACCATCATTGCTACTGGAAGATGTAACTATACATTGAAAGGTCTCATTTTTTTTTTTTTTTTTTCCTTTTTGGTCTCATACTCTGGTAAAGCTCCTTTCTTGCTCTGCTGGGAAAGTTAGGTTCCCTGGGGTCTGCCTTCCCTGAACCGACTCTATCATTTTTCTCTTTCTCCTGTCCTTTCTTACAACTAGCCAGAGGGAATAAGATCCCAGATCTGGATTTAGGGAGGGAGAGGGGTGCTATCAGTGGGAAGCCGAAAGGCCCATGCTCTAGCTCAGTTTTCCACATTGGTGGATTTGGGACAGAAACTCAATGATGATTGAGACACCATTGTGTCTTTATCTCTTTTTAGAACTGTACGCAGTGAAAAAGCAATGATTTGAGGCAGGAGAGAGTTGTCCCTTGGTCTCTGGCCTAATTTTGTCTAATACACCTTAACCCATTCCAAATTTAATGGAGAGTAAGCAAATGGTTATTTACCACTTACTTAACCCAGTTTGTATTTGTACTAACTTAACTCATTTTTAAAATATTGGAAAGAAATATATAACATAAAAGGTGACCAAGAATAACTTCTATAAGGAGCACATTATGGAAGGCAACAAAAAACTTCCGGTATTAATTAGTTTTTCGTTGCTTAAATCTTCAAAGAAAATAAATTTTTTTATTGACCAAGTGGTACTAAATTCTTCAAATTCCATCTTAAACCCTTGCTATCATAACAATTTTGTCTTAGCTATTCAGATAGTACATTTATAGACATACATTTTTATCTTTCCTCAGACAATGATTTTTAATAGGCATAGTCCCTCCCACTCAGAACTCCTATCAATTATGTATAATATATAAATATTATATATAATACAAATATTATAATTAATAATGTAATTATTATTATATAATAATAATGTAATTATTGTATATGATGTATAATGCAATTATAATTTTATATAATATATATACACATATACCACTAATTATATTAGAAAGCTGTTAACAGAGAATTGTATACAATGCCCAGATACAGCTTCAAGTGTGTCTAACACACGCAAACAATAAAAATTCCTAATCAATTTCAGTTTGCAAACACGAAATTCCTTTACCCATGCTTATTCAAAAAATATTTTCTGGGCCGGCCCCATGGCTTAGCGGTTAAGTGTGCACGCTCCGCTGCCGGCGGCCCGGGTTCGGATCCCGGGCGCGCACCGACGCACCGCTTCTCCGGCCATGCTGAGGCCACGTCCCACATGCAGCAACTAGAAGGATGTGCAGCTATGACATACAACAATCTGCTGGGGCTTTGGGGGGAAAAAATAAATAAAATCTTTAAAAAAAAAAGAATATTTTCTGTATGACTCTTGGACACTTGGGGCACAAACAAGGATAAGACAGAACAGTCCCTGGTACGTGACCATTGATTTAATTCCTTTTTCTTAATAAGCAGGCACAGCATTGGTTACACTTGCTTGCTTGTTTAACCTTGCAATAATTTAGAACTCTTCCACATGCTCAGAAACTTAAAAAGGAACATGAATTTCATCTTAGCTTGATTTCAAATAGATTGTCAGTTCCTGTTTCTGCACCCACCGGAACCACTTTCGTAGTTACACAGGGATAGTGATCGGCTCTCATTCTGGAAAGCAGAAGCCACAGCTAAATTACTTTAGGTGATCACTAGGTCATTTTTATTCTTTCCTTTCCGGATTTTCCTATGTCCCCAGAGTCACTTCTTAGCACTAGTTGGATTTTTCCAAGAGTCCTTCAGGTTTCCAACCCTCACCACAGTTTACCACTTTATTGTTGTCTTACTATAGTTGCCACAGTGGAATTGCCACGTTTTCATTTCATATAGTGGGTCTGCATTTAACTGAATAGAATTTTGGGTTAACAAAGTTGTCAGAGCTGTCACAATTACATTTCATCACCCTTAAGCCTCTCATCGGTTAAAATATTGTGTTAGTTATAGGTGTTGAAATGTTCACTAAGTTTTTGTGCCTTTTGACTTTCCACGTCATTTACTACAGTGACTTAGGGTGAAGGTAGCCTGGGGTAGGCACTTGTAGCAGTAAAGCACTGTCCTCTGGAAGATTTATTAGTTCCTCACCTGTTTATTCCTGCTCTCACATTGGGTACTGAAATGCAATCAGTCTGTATCAGAGTGATTGTTCTTCCATTCATGATGAGCTAGTCTTTGACAGGGTATGACAGAGCCTATGTGAAAATTCCTTGCAGGCAGAGTTTTAGATAGCTATAATCTTAAAAGATTTCTCAAACACATTTCTGAGAAACCCAATATTTCTAGCTGTAACATTTGTACTTCTGAACTCTGCAGTGTCGGTACATTCACAGTAAGTGACGTACTGTGAAATCTGTTTTTTCTGTGAAGAGTGGAACATGCTATAGTAATTCAAGAATCATGTTTCAAGGTTTCACACACACACACACACACACACACACACACACCTCTGACTGTCTATTATGGCGTTTACATCTGAAACACAATCACTGGGAACTGCCCATATTCCAGAAAAAGAGAAAAATGAGGAAGTGTGTTATTAGAGAGTTGCAATCTCATTTCTAAGTACCTCACTAGTCAGCTGCTGATCCTTCTGTGACCAGATAGATGCCCTGGAAGATATTCGCCAGTAACAAATTGTGAATGCACGCTCTCTAATGCCCACCTCTTTAAGCTCTTTATTGCCTTTTGCTGCTTCAAAGAGAAGGCAACCAACCCTAGACTTTCCAACATGCCTGTTTTCACCCAGCGCTTGACTTTATCACTCACTTCTCATAACAAAGGCTTGACCCTATCCCAACCTCAGACTAGCACTTGTAATAAGCAGCTCCCAAATTTGCAGGACTGTGAAACCGGATCTGGTCAAATCTTTTTAATGAATGAGAGAAATAATATCAACGTGTCAGCCAACCAGCAAAGACTCACATTCTGATCTTTTATCTTACTGTGTTCTGTGGAATGAACTAGACTGACCCATGGACCCAGGCACCATTGGATTTCAGGGGTAGATAAGGAAAACTAAAGAGTCCAATAAGCTGCAATGTCTGTTTTGATAAGTCTAATAGACTTCTTCCTACTTCAATGGCAAATATTGAATTTGTCACTTTATTTTGATGGGTAGGAGGAAGAATAATGTCAAATTACTGCTCTCAACAGCCCCATCCTAGGGCACATGCTCACTAGAGAGTGAAAGGTTAACCTTGTTTCCTCCACATTTTTATACACTATGCCTTATATTTACAAATTACCAACACAACTGATTGAAAAGTTAAAAATGGAGATTATCAAAACTCTCTTCTTTTCACAAGGCTTTGAAAGAAGCAGTTCCTTGATGGATATATGAGGGTTTGATTTTCAGTGATTTAGATTTCAGGCAGCATGGTATAAAAGCAAGATCTTTGTTATAAAAATGACTCAGGAGTCTGGGTTTCAAGTATTGTTATATTGCCATCTAATAATTCAGTCACCTCATCACAACATCTCTCTGAGCTCCAGATTTTCTTTTATAAAATGAGGAGATGTAGCTAATTGTCCTTTTGGATTCTTTGTTTTTATTTTAATGGTAATGGTTTGCTGACAAGAGGGGAGGAAAGAGACAGGGAGCAATGGAAAATGATTCAGAGCTTAGATTCTACATAAGTGCATGATTTGGAAATTTATTTGGCTGCGTTTTGTTTTTTGGATAAAATGAGCCATTTGGAAAAATGTCGTGTGATTTGCAATGAATGAACTCAGTCCAATCACCTGCCATGTTTGTGAAAAAGCCTAATACTCTGAAAAATGACTAACAATAAAAACTCAACAGAAGTCTTATAGATCAGGCAAGAAAACAGCCTAAATATGGTTCATCTCAGTTTAATCACAAGATGAAATGCCATCTAAGAGTGAATTAGCAAAATTTGGATAGCAGAAGGAGCTATAGAGAGTAATTGTTAGATGAAGTGAACAGTTAGCAAAAACACAAAAATGGCAAAGTGCAGAATGGTTCAATGGCAATAAAAAGTAAGAAATATATAGCTTCAAGGGATCATGCATAGAAAGAGACAATGGACATTTATGTCTGATTAGTTATGGAGGGAGGTATAGACGGGTGTCAAGCCCATAGCCACCAGGATCTTCAGGTCTTCGTTAATTTATGTATAAATTTATGTCAGATCCTTGTGTGGCAGAAAAAATAATGACCCCCTCAAAGATGTCCATGTCCTAATCTTCTGAACCTGTGAATACGTTACTTTACATGGCAAGAGGGAACTTTGAAGATGTAATTAAACCAAGCATTTTGACGTGGGGAGATTATCTTGGATTATACAGCTGCGTCTAATGGAATCTCAGAAATCCTTATAAGAGGGCTATAGAACAATCATAGTCAGAGAAAACATGATGATGGAAGCAGAGGTTCGTAGAGAAAGATTTGAAGATATTATCCTGCTAACTTTGAAGATGGGTGGGTATTGTAGTTGAGTTATCTGACCATCCCCATTGTGGGCTAGTTATGGAGCTACGTCAATTACCCTAGCCCAGTCCAGCTTCCATGCCTTTGCTAGAGACCCATGCCACTAAGGTCCCTGCATACTTCGTGGTAAGCACTGTCCTATTGCTGACATTTTCACTGCAGAGGAAAAAAAATAGCAATATGATATTTTCTCTTTACCTGATGTGGTATCAAGACTATGAACCCTACAGCTATTGGATTTTTCTAAAATAAATATTAATATACTTTTAAAAGAAAAGGAAATTTAGTCAAGCATTGACTATTCACTTGAGCAAACAGAGGTAAAATTACAAAGACTCAAGTTTCCCTGTTTAAATTTACCTCTAGCAAGGAGCAGAAGGAAACCCCCAGCCCAATATAGCATGTGGTGTGAGACCTAAAATTAAGGGTTAACATTATGTGCTGCCTTAACATCTGGTAAAATCAGGAGGGTCTTGAATGGCCTAAATGCAAGGTCCCTTCCCAACTCTGCTCCCTGAGATAAGATCCCCTAGCCAAACAGTCTTCCTTATCAAAGGGACCAGCACAGTTCCTGATCATCCCTGAGTAGCAGGTTTCAGTTTCTGTCAACCTGCAGAATTATAACAAGCCAATCACATCTTCCTACGAGAACCAGGCACCTTACCCTCTTACTACTACAAAGCCTGTTCACTCTGTTCCCAAAACCAACCTCCGTGTGACCCTGCATGGCATACAGTGTCCTCCTCCCCAGGCCATGAGTACATGTGACAAATAAACTACAGTTGAGCTCATCTGTCCAGTGTCCAGTGTCGTGCATTTGGCCATCCCCATACCCCTAGGATGGGAATCCCTCCCTCACCAACAGGGTAAATAGGAGGCAATTAAAACATATTGGTGAAAGGGCTTCTTGAAAATGTTTGGCATGCTCACATATATGAATCTGTTTTTGTTACTTTTTCCCCTCAGACTAGAGTTCTTGGAGGATGTAGCTTCTTCTTGTAAAACCTTCACAGTTGGATGTGGCTGAGTGGAGGGTCTGTATCAACAAATGTGTACTCGATGTTACTCTCAGTTTGTTTCTCTCAAGCACACCAAAGATACTCAGCAATATCCAGAACTGAAGATCTTTATTTTCTTCCTCTAAAGCCTTCAAAACACACACACTGAAAATACTGTCATTATTATAATCAGCACCCAAGTCTAAGTCAAGGATTTCCGTGAGGGTAGACCAGAGGATGCAGACCTTTTAGTACACTGATGGAGGAAAGTTGTTCTTGGCAAGTTTTTTCAAAAATTCATGAACTAGAATCAAAATACCTTCAAATGATAGCTTGAATGGACATTCCATATTTTCCATCTGTTTCTTTATGTCCTTATGCTTTTGCTACCATCCTTAAGGAAACAAGGGAACGAATTAAAGGGTGATGTAGCAGAGTAAAAGTTGTCTCCGATATGGATTTTTGGCTATCATCTTGATTATGGGATAGAAATATAGCCTCTTAGTTTAAAAACTAAATTTTCCAGCTTCCCTTGCTCCTGCATGTAACTGTGTAGTTAAGTACTGGACAAAGAGATGTAAAGAAAAATGTTGTGTGGGACTTCTAGGAAGTCTTCTTAAAAGAAAGCACCAAATCTTTCTTCTTTCTGTTTGTCACCTTCCTGCTGACTGGAATATGGCGTGATGACTGGAGCTTAAGCAGCTATTTTAAACCACGAGAAAAAACCCAAGTATGAGAGCATTAAAAAAGAAAAGGAAGGGCTGGCCCCGTGGCTTAGCGGTTAAGTGCGCACGCTCTGCTACTACTGGTGGCCCGGGTTCGGATCCCGGACGCGCACCGACGCACCACTTGTCCGGCCATGCTGAGACAGCGTACCACATACAGCAACTAGCAGGATGTGCAACTATAACACACAGCTATCTGCTGGGGCTTTTGGAAGAAAAAGGGATAAAACTAAATGGAGGAGGATTGGCGGTGGATGTTGGCTCAGGGCTGGTCTTCCTCAGCAAAAAAGGAGGAGGATTGGCATGAATGTTGGCTCAGGGCTTATCTTCCTCACAAAAAAAAAAAAAAGGAAAACAGAAAAAGACCCTAGATTCCTAAAGACTATCAAGCCACCACACCAGCCCTGAACTGCTTATCTCCAGACTCTCTTATATAATAAAGAAAAGTAAGCTTCTACCTTGTTTAAGCTACCTGTATATACAGCTGAACTTCATCCTCACTGATACCAGTGGTATACCTAGAACACCTTTTCCACCAGTTTGTACAGAATAGCCATGCTGAATATTAAATTATGAAATTTTTTATATGGGTTATTGAGGCAAACTCCACCTAAAAATGTTGTGCAGCAGCAGCAGAGGCAGGAAATGGAACCTGTGAATCTTGCTGGTACGAACGTGGGCAACTGCTGGTGGATGGCTGAGTGACAAAGCTGGGAGCAGCAACAGAGCCAGTGGCATGTTCTGGGCCCACCTGTGATTTTGGAGGAGCCCAACATTTGCAGGGGGAAGGCCGCAGGGCTGATGGCAGGCGTGGTGGCACTGGTGGCAACATTATCATGACTGGTTGAAACTCAGGCTCTCCACACATGCGGGCAGGGCAGCCAGCTGCCTCTGAGGTTGGAAAACTACAGGTGCCAGAAACTTATTCACTGTCCATTTAACAAAGAGGTCACTGAAATAGTGTATGTGCTTCCCAAAACCAAACCATGGCTCAGAGAGGAGCAACATTTAGTCAGTGAAAGCCATGACAAACCAAAGGTCATGCTGTTAATTTCTAAACAAATCCACAACCGATTTGAAAATTATTAAATTGGATGAATGATTTATATCACTAAGTAAGCAACTGTATGGTTTTATACACACACAGATACATATTAACTCAGAGAATAAAAGGAATTTTTAATGCATTTCTATTTGTACACTAATTTATAATACTGTATCAGTTGTTACATTTTTTGAATATCACCCCAGGTCATTCCCAATAGAAGCAAGTCTTATTAAGTTAGAATTTTGTAAGAGAAGCTACTTTTATACTTTTCCTACTCTTCACACCAAATTCTTGACTACATTTGCCACTCAGGACCTACCTGGTGATGATTTACCCATCTATAAAAATAGCTGAAGGATACTTTACCTTGGAATTTCATATCTTTAAAAAGAAGACACTCATGATGAAATAACACCATTAACTAAGAACAATGAAATGCATACAATGAGCAAAGTACTATAAAGATGTAACAATAAACGTAAACTACAAAACACCGGATCCAACATTAGCTCTCAATCCATCTTTAGTAGGAAATTGGTGAAATCATTTGATAGGTGTGGGTAAGGGGAATGTGTCTCTTCTGGTCTGTCTACAATTTTGATTTCACCATAATGATTCACTGATCCTCTTCTTCCACGTTTCAAACTCTTAACAATTAATTTTAAAGGTTGTTCAACTTCTCCTATCAAGGACTTCAATAATAACTGCAGAGAATTCTTTGTCTCCTTTCGACTGCTTTTTTGTCAGACTTAGTTAAATATAGTGTTTTCATCAACTGTATCTTTTAAGATTTTTCTTTCTCTCAATTATGATCCGCGTAATTGTTACCCCCTGTTACTAAGACCAGTGGTTTTCAAATACTGATCCTTTGGCCCGGTGCATCAGAATGACTTAGAGAATTTGTTAAAAATTCAGATTTCTAGACCACGCTCCCATAAAATATTCTAGGTGGGGCCTAAGAAGCTGTAGTTTAACAAGACCTCCAGCCCCAAAATCAAAAGCACAGCCAGATTCGAGAAACTGATATTTAGAGAGAGGCTGCTCTTGCTACCTGGTGTGCCTGAGGCACTGCTCTGACTTGCTCCCATCCAAGTTCTTTGGGATCTTCCCCTTACTACAACTATTGGGTGGGGAATGGGAGAGAATTTGAAACCTCACTCTGAATTTTGATAAATAGATGCATTTTCCAGGTTCAAACACGATATGAACTCAATGTAGAAAAGTTCATTCCCTATAGGGCAGAAATTTTTATTACATGTTTCTTCCTCAGAAACATCATCACATCTTTCCTGTGGTTACAATCCCTTCGGGTTTTACTGTATATTTCACATTCATTCTCAGGCAACTAACAGATAACTCTGGGAGAGAAAAATGAAGAATTATTAGGAAAACCATTGAATAGCCAAATTAAAGCATAAAGTGTCATGCCCAAGCATCGATGAGGGCAGCGGTCATCAGACAAGAGCAAAATGAGGAATTATAAATTCCAACCAGATTTGAGCAGATATGAATCTGAAGTTAGAGGAGGCAATGGGTCAGGAATCCAAGTCTTGCAAATCGACACTCACAAAACACAAGTCTGAGGTCAGCAGAGAACAGAACAGGAATGGGTTAAGTCCACGGTTTTAGGCAAGGCTGGAGAGATCAACAGAATTGGGAAGGTCAGGCAGGTACAGAATCCAACAGCTTAGAGAATTTAAAGCAGCGTTGTCCATGAGTAGAAACAGTAAAGAAGCTTGGAGCCTAAGGCAGTGTGTGATCTTCTCTGCTCTTGTTGTTTTCTACCTCTTGTTGGATACACATGGCCCTGAGACCACAGGTGTGTAATCACTGACAGAGGACGAGTAGAGACCGAAAGGTACATTTTGTACCTGATTGAAGTAAGGACAGAAGTGTGACAATTACTGGAAGCTCTTAAACATTAAAAATACCCAGCAGGCAATTCATCCCTCCGTGTTTATTAATCCGTCCCCCGTACCTCACAGTGTACAAAAGCATGTTCTGTTCCCTGCCTGCTGTGTGTTTACCATATATAAGAGACCCGGGAAAATCTTTCATCTCAAGTCTCTCAGGCAGCTTAATTACTCATTAGCTTTCATAAAGACCAATTCAGTAGGTCAAACTCTGTTCTGTTGTAGAAATTAAAATAGTGTAACCAGTGAAATGTTCTTAGCTTCGACTTGAATAAGAAAATGGAAGTTGTTAGTGGGAAGCGTGAAGTGCTCAGCCCTCACAACAATGTGGGGTTAAAAAAACCTAAACTGTGACCTCCAACAAGTCATTTAACATCTCTTGGCCTCGGTGTCCTCCACCGTAAAATCAAGAGGATGATACTGTCCAGAATATTTCATGAGATTGTGATGAGGTCAATATAGGTTGACAGGGCCAGCCCCGTGGCTTAGTGGCTCCAGCGCTCCTCTGCTGGAGGCCCGGGTTCAGATCCTGGGCGCGCACAAAGGCACCACTTCTCCTGCCATGCTGAGGCCGCGTCCCACATACAGCAACTAGAAGGCTGTGCAACTATGACATACAACTATCTACTGGGGCTTTGGGGGGAAAAAATGAAAAGAAAAAATAATAAGTTGACATATAACAAAGCACTTGAGAAGAAGAGCACTATTAATATCATTGCTATATTTGTTATATTTCTTTGGCCAGTATTTTAATTAAACATATTTACGTGAATATGTAATTGCAAATAATTACATTTCGATAACATGAAGAGAGCAAAAACATGCACAAAAATGGACAAAATTACAAGAGTTACATAATTTTTTGAAAGTGTACAAAAAGAAAATCCCACACCAGGACAGAAGAAAATGTAGTCAAAATTTAACGATGTTTCTTATTGTCATATGTATTTTCTTCTTCTTTCTAATGGCACAAAAATGTTGGAAAAAAAATACAAGTAGGGTTAAATTTGATACCAATTGATACTTGTAACTAAATATATGGTCAATTCTGCTTTTGACAAGCAAATTCCCAAGGAATACACAGACATAGAGAAAGTAGAGCATGGCAAAAGAACACATTCCTGCCTAGACCTCTGTTCCACACTCCAGTAGAGGACTCTACTGAACTAGTATGGACCTTCTGCTGTATCCAAATGATTCTGAGAGGCTTAGAACCAAAGTAGGCTGAAAGGCTTTGCTTATTTCTATATCAATGGTCAAACTCAAATCTTTGTGCTCTTACCATCTCACCTCTCTAATGCAAGTAAAGACCAATAAGTATCACATAAACAAGTGAAAATTAAGAGGATCTAGAGAATTTCTGCCTGTGCCTAAATTATAGCTGGCATAGTCTACATACCCAGATATCCTCAGTGCTTTGACAGGCAGAATTGTAGCCCACATGTGGGGAAAAAAATTATACTGGGAAGTGACAGCTGAAAGTGCTCAACCCTCAGCCCTTTAAAAACTCCACTTGCTTCCATGTGTTGGCTATTGTGAATAATGCTGCGATGAACATAGAGATGCAGAAATCTCTCTGAATTGTTGATTTCATGTTCTTTGGATAAATACCCAGTAATGGGATAGCTGGATTATATGATATTTCTATTTTTAATTTTTTGAGAAATCTCCGTACTGTTTTCCATAGTGGCTGCACCAGTTTGCACTCCCACCAACAATGTATTTTTATTTTTTGTCTTGTTAATTATAGCCATTCTGACCCGTGTAAGGTGATATCTCATTGTAGTTTTGATTTGCATTTCCCTAAGAGTTAGTGATGTTGACCATCTTTTCATGTGCCCATTGGCCATCTGTAGCTCTTCTTTGGAAAAATATCTGTTCATATCCTCTGCCCATTTTATGATCGGGTTGTTTATTTGTT
This sequence comes from Diceros bicornis minor, assembly GCF_020826845.1. Classification (NCBI taxonomy): domain Eukaryota; kingdom Metazoa; phylum Chordata; class Mammalia; order Perissodactyla; family Rhinocerotidae; genus Diceros; species Diceros bicornis. Next base: position 11,504,567 of record NC_080767.1, on the reverse strand, counting down.
TTTTGCTGTGGAGTTGTATGAGTTCTTTATATATTTTGGAGATTAACCCCTTGTCAGATATATGATTTGCAAATATTTTCTCCCAATTGGTGAGTTGTCATTTCATTTTGTTCATGGTTTCCTTTGCCTTGCAGAAACTCTTACTAAAGTCTGATGTAGTCCCATTTGTTTATTTTCTTTTGTTTCCCTTGCCTGAGGAGACATGGTGTTCAAAAAGATACTGCTAAGACCGATGTCCAAGACTGTACTGCCTACACTTTCTTCTAGGAGTTTTATGGTTAAATGATGTTTGATCTTGTCAGATGCTTTCTCTGCATCTATTGAGATTATCATGTAATTTTTATTCCCCATTTTGTTAATGTGGTGTATCACATAGATTGATTTGCAGATGTTGAACTATCCCTGCATCCCTGGTATAAATCCCACTTGATCATGATGTATGATCCTTTTAGTGTATTGCTGTATTGGATTTGCAAATATTTTGTTGAGGATTTTTGCATCTATGTTCATCAGCAATATTGGCCTGTATTTTCCTTTTTTGTGTTGTCCTTGCCTGGTTTTGGTATCAGGGTAACATTGGCCTCACAGAATGAGTTAGGAAGCATCCCATCTTCTTCAGTTTTTTGGAATAGTTTGAGAAGCATAGGTATTAAATCTTTGGAAGTAATCCAAGTGCCCATCAACTGATGAATGGATAAAAAAGATGTGGTGTATATATATATATATACAATGGAATACTACTCAGCCATAAAAAAGACAAAATCATACCATTTGCAACAACACGGATGGACCTTGGGGGTATTATATTAAGTGAAATAAGCCAGACAGAGAAAGACAAACACTGTATGATTTCACTCATATGTGGAAGATAAATAAACACATGGATAAGGAGAACAGATTAGTGGTTACCAGAGGGGAAGGGTGTGGAGGGAGGGAGAAAGGGGTAAAGGGGCCCATGTGTATGGTGATAGATAAAAACTAGATGATTGGTGGTGAGCATGATGCAGTCTACACAGAAACTGATATTTAATCATGTACACCTGAAATTACACAATGTTATAAACCAATATGACCTCAATAAAATAATTAAATTAAAAAAACTTCTACTCACTGAAAATGTTGCCCCACAGAGTATCTGAGAATGATAATTATTGGTGATATAGTCAACAAATTTATGCCTAGTTAATAATTCTTTATGTCAAATTCTTTCTGTTAAATTGACTGGTGTAACTTCTGTCTCCTGCTTGGACCCTGACTGATACCATATAGATGGTATTTAAGCCGTGAGGCTAGATGACATCACCAGAAGAATGAGTGAAGCCAAGAGTCCCAAGGAGGGAGCTTTGGAGAACTCCAACTAATTTAGAGGTTTCAGGAGTTGAGAAGAAAACAGCAAAAAAAGACAGGAAAAAAATTATCAACAAGTAAGGTAGAAGGAAAATTAGATGATGTGATACTCTGGAAGATAAGTGAAAATAGTCTTTCAAGGAAGAGAGAGTGACAATGGAGGGAAAGTGGTGGTCATCAGTAACCTGTCAGTGGTAGGGGAAAATGCTGATTGATATGTACTTTAAAAATATCACAAACTGTTATTTAATGTCAGAAAATGTTGAATTCAGGAGAAAATGCATAAATTAGAAAAATATAGTGCTTTATAACTATAAAATGCACAACCAAATGAAGGAATAACAGTTATTAGTATATGAACCAAATAACATTTATAAAGCAAAAATCACAGAAGATACAAGATCAATAGAAATATTCAAAATAATGGGTTTTCATTTTCTTCTCTCAGCTCATGGCAGATCAAATGGACAGAATATATTTTTAAAAATTAAATATCATAAATGAAAAGTGTATGTAATTGATACATATAAAATTCTATACCTTGAATATAGGTAATATACCTTCTTTAAGTGTTCATGACACTATCACAAAAATTGATCATGTATTCAACCACTAGGAAAACTTCAAGAAATTCCAAAATTTAGAAAGAGTACAGGCAACATTCTCTGATCATAACAACACCAAGAACAAAAATTCCAACTGGTGTGTTAGATAAGTGCTTGCATCAATATTTCTAGTATTTCTACTTTTTGTCATTCCAGGACACAATAGGATTGGTTACCTACACACTTGAATTTAGGCATGGTAATGTGACTTTGATTAGGCAATAAAATGTGAGCAGAAGTATTTAAGGTGCTGTTCTCTGTTCCTCTCCAACCTGTGCTCCAGTGACTGGCAACAGTTCAGATGGTTCTGAGTGAACATTTATAGAGCACAGCCATCGACCGACCCTAATGGACGTGAAGCTGGTGTTGCTCTCTCCTGTGATGACTGATACAAACACGTGGATTAAAAAAAAAAAAAAATCCTGATTGAAATTATAGAATATCTACCAAAAAAATAAAATCACTGTATAGCAAAACCTAAGAAAAGCTATGCTTTAAGTACACATAAAAATACACAAGAAGAGCCTTCCTTCTAGAGTATTGCCGTTAATGTGACCCAGTTTCAAAAGTCACAGTCTCTCTACCTCCCTCTTCCAAAATTCACATTTCCAGGAAAGAAAATCCAGTTGGCCCAGCTTGGTCAGTTATATAACCAAAACTGTGGGATTCAACAACACAGACAAGGCCTCTTGGGCTTTTGAGGCCCTGCACTGTGTTTTCAGGCCATTTTCACCGGTGAAAAGTTATTATTTATTGCATTTAACCTCTTGGCCACCTGCTGCCTACAAATGACTCAACTGTCTACATTCTGGAGTCTTGTAAACAGTGGCACCAAGACATAGTTGCTAGATGGAAGATTACTACATGATGCTCAGTTGTCTCCCACTGAGGTAGTACTCGGCATTAGTTATAGGTCAGGTGGGCAGAACTTTCATTTGAATAGGAAAGTAAATGACATACATTGAAAAATGTGTGTTCCATGACCGTTTCTATCAGAATAGCCATGAATTCTAAATTAAGAATCTATAAATTGATCAAGTTTTATGACAATGCTAATTTCCTGTGTACCTACTATGTGAAGAGCAATTATGTTTATGGAGAAAAATATGAGGGGAAGCAATATACATTTCTTTGAATTAATCAGTTGAGGCATTTTATTCCAACTTTGTTTCTGCTTGTTTCTTCGTATGCCCTGACTCCTAGAGCCACCATAAATGTCTGGTGCAGGTTTTTCAAGCTTGTTTTCTTGTCCTTTCCATCCAAACAGAGGATTTTCATCCAACTTGACTGTTGCCTTTGATGGGACAAAAGCCAATTTAATTCAGCAAGGCCCACTCTTTAAGCAGCTTCCAGAAGCAGAATATGTACTCCAAAAGGAGTCATGGACATCACTAAACCATCTTCAGTGGCAAGAGCAGGGGGAGAAAAGAGGATCTGGAAAAAAGGCTATACTGGAAGTCTTTTCTCTCTTCTGGATCTGCCCAGGGATGGATTTCTGATCAGATGAATACTACTGGACTCCATTCAAGGCATTAAATGTAATTAGCTGTTAATGGTTATCGTTAAAGGACTCTGCTGAGTGGCTATCAGGACACCATCTGGACAGCTCATCACATTCACTGGGGAAACCCTGAATTTTCCATTCAAAAATATGTATGTCACTTGAAGACATTTACAATACCTGTCAAAAACCTTTGTTTCCAGTGGGAAACTTGTTCACAGATGGTTGATATTAAAGACAGAATTGCTCTTTTTGTGGGTCAAAATTCTACTTTATAATTTTTGTACTTCTTTAAAGCAATCAGTTTTAAATGAGGATAAAGAATATGTTTTCCTACATCTTCAATATAACCATCTATATCATCTGGGCAGTTGGTTGCAAACAGCAGAAAATGACACAGACAATCTGAAGTAAAAAGAGAATTTACTGGAATGATATTGGAAGACTAGAGGACCAGGTTGGAAAACTTGACAGGTAGCAAGTGAGCTCTGGAGGGCTATGCAGAAGGTGAGGAGGGAAGGTCACACAACTCTAAGAGTCACTGTATTGTGTTACCACTTGCTCAAGATTCAAAGTCCTACAAGATAACAGCTGTTGGCCAAGCCTGTGTCATAGCTTTACTGTCTGATTTTACTGGGCTGGGGAGAGAAAGGGGACATGTCTCCTTCAGTTTATACAGCAGGAGGTAACCACTGCCCTCACATAAAAGGTCTCCAAATTAACATGAGAATACAACTAAGAGGCATGCCTGGATGCTGAACATCCTCCAAATGGCAAATATTAGTGAAATTATTTTACCACAAATCAAACCCCTCTCTTGCAGCTGAAAAAAACTGTCTTCCAATTATATTTGGAAACTTATTCCTGAACCAGTTATTAACCAAATCTGTATTCACATTTTGCTAAGAAGGTATTGCGAAATCTTGGGAATTCTGAATGAGGTGGTATATTTTTTGCCTTTTGAGAACAATATCATAAGAGGAAAAAAACATGCTCTTTTCCAAGGCAGAATGCTGATCCCAGTGGGTCATTTTCATGATGCATAATGGTGTTTTAAAAGTTTCATTAATTTTTTTCATTTATTCATTCCATATGCATCTATTAAGTTACATATGTGTCCTTGTGTAAGGTGATGGTGGGTGAACACAAAATAATTTTTAGCACTGTCTCTACTTAGTCTAATTGAGAAAATAAGATATATTACCCAAAACAATTAGTAAACAGGATAATACAAATTATATACTTTGATGAAAGTCAATTAAAATTCTGTATATCCTGGAGGCTTACTTAATATTCAGTTTCCCAACAAGTCTTTCTAGGCTTGGAAAATAGATATGGCAGGAAAGCCAACCTGATTTTGTCTTCCCCATATGCTATGTAATAATATGCCAAAATGTTATAAATTTGCCCCTTTTACCTGGATATTTAGGAACATCTTCTCTAGTTCTAGCAACCTATCTGCTTGTCCCTTTTCATCTTGTTAACTCCAGTTGACCCTTCAAGATTCAACTCAGATGTACGTCCTGTAGGAAGAATTTCCTGATACAGGCTCTGTGGATGAGATATCCCTAATCTATGTTCCAGACATTCTGTTTCCTGTCTACTTAATGGCACCATACCCTTGTCATTCACGAAATTCATTCCCACCCCTGAGCCCCTTCTTCACTTCTCTTCACCCACCCCTTGAATAGGAAGAAGAATACCGATAGGGACCAAGGACAACATGGAATTCTCAGGGACATACATGGAAACCAGAATACCATGGAATGACATTCACAGCTGAGGAGTGGGGGTGGTGAATAAAAGGATTCTAAAGAGAATTTGATGAGAGAAAATGCCAGCCCTTGGACATCTGGCATGGCCCAGAAGTTCTGAACAAGTTAAATAATGAGCCCCTCATAGAATCCACCATATTTCCCTCCTTTAGGTTGCTTAGCCAATTGATTGTCAACTGCGCTATGGCAAGACGTGAGGATTAACATTGTTATTGTATCTCAGTGTGGAATAGATAGGAAAGGTTCAGGCTCTGCACCTCTATGGAAAATTCGGAGTGGCGCTGGGGCCTACTGTATACATTCCTGCGAAATAGATGTATCAGTCACAGTCACACCCATCAGCGATGTTAACAGGGATTTTATATGGAGAATTAACGAATAGGATAAAAGGAGTCAAAAGGCAAAAAGTAAACAGTGAAGTATCACAGAAGTGGTAACTGCAAGAAGCAGCTACTGCCCAAGGCTACAAAGAACTTAGAAGCTTAGAAGAAAGGTCCTAAAGAACTGGGTGTACACCTCTAAGAAGGGGGCACTGCGAGCTGGCACTGGTACCTTAGGAGTTCCGGGGAGGACCCCTGTGGAGCTGGGACTCAGCCTTACGGGGAGGGCCACCAGCCGGTGAGTGCTGGTCATCTGGAGAGATTCAGTGAGGGTGACACAGGGAGTACGAGAAAGGAAATGGAACCTAGAACCGCCTGCTGCTACTGCAACCGATTACCACGTTCAAAATGAAGTACCATTGCTAGGGTGGCTGTGACGGGATCAGGAAACAAAAAAGAAGGGGCAAGCCCCTTTTCCTCCTTCAGCCTTCCAATTTCTCTCTAGTTCTCCATCTTAATAGTGCCCAATAGCAGCCAGCTGGCAAGAGGGAACTGTGGTTTGCAGAGTCCCAACCACAGCATCAAAAAGCCAATGCTGGGAGACGAATATTTCATAATCAATAGGGAAAGCAGTACACAGGGAAGGAACCTCTCCTGTAAAGGTAGGTGTCAGTTCCTCTCCTCTCTGTCTTTTTTCAAATTTCAGACTCTCTTAAGGTTAAGTTTTCAAGACTTCTAACTAAGTCTGTCCCAAAGATACTGTCACAGGCCTCACTTTTTTAATCAGATCTCTGACATGAACCAACCCGTCCATCCATTAAAGGATGACCTCTAAATCGGCCCTAAATTGTTTATTCTCTGAGTTGCCCTGCTGATTAAAAAAAAAAAAAAAAAGCTTATAGAAAGTGACTAATTTTTTTCTTCCTCTTTCATCACCATAGTTTCTGATCCAATTGCAAAACTTTCTTAAACATGAAAATTTCCCTTTAGTTCCCAGGAACAAGACTTTCCTGGTCTTGTCTGGAAATGTGGGGACCCATTCCACCCTGAAAATTATTCCTAATCCTCCAGATAAAGAAAGAATAACCACACTATACAGGGACTACTGAGTCCCATTTCTAGGCAGCCGTGAGCTGTCAGTCACATTTTGCTTTCAGACACGTTTATCAACTTTTGTTCTTAAAAACTTTTTGTAGCCTCTGCATAGGCTTCTCTAAACAGCATTTGCCAATACAGACAAAAATGAAAGAGGTTTTCCGTGAGCCTCACAAGACTGTACTCCAGCTGAGCACTGAGCACTGTTTTATCAGTGAAATAATGATGAACGGTTTTTTCCGTATCTGAGCACAACATTGAGTTAAAAACAACACTGCATGACTCACTTTTAAAACTCTTCTGCCAGTTCTCCCCTGTAGCTTGGCCTTAAGCCTGTCTCGTCTTTCTGGGCTATCAGATTTGTTCCAAGATCTCCAATAAACAGCAGCCCTCGGAACCTGCAGTGTAGTGGCTCACCATGCAGGAAACATTCTTTCCTGCCTTTAAATCTGCTAAAGCAATTTCTCCCCCTCTGATGTTTACAGGTTGTGTCCAGTTGGTCAGTCAAGCATACCAGCAATGAAAGGAAAATAGCTTTGGGGAAGTAACATGGACTGCTTAACGTGAAACAATCAACATAAGAAAGATCCTATATAGTTTATTCTCGCTCAATTTTTGGAAAACATCTTTCACACTTCCCCTCAAAAACTGAGCAATATAAAATCATTGTTCAGTTCAATAATTTAACTTTTACAATGACAACCTTAAGCACTGTGTTACACACTGTAAACCAAAAGAGTCTTAAAATTCAAAGATTTTTGACAATCTAGTAGAAATAGCACCCATTTTTTTTTCATTCAACATTTTAATTTAACCATGGAGGAATGGGGTCTATGTCTCTTCTGCTTGATTTTGTGGGTGTTATGTGATTGCTTTAATGAACAGAATACTACAGAAGTGACACTGGACCTCTTTCTCAGCCCAGGCGTTATGAAACTAATAGATCCACTACCTATCTCTTGGAACACTCAGTTGTCTTTTTTTTTTTGAGATATAATTTACATATAACATTGTGTAAGTTTAAGGTGTACAACGTGTTGATTTGATGCATTTATATATTGCAATATGATTACCACCATAGCTTTAGCTAACACCTCTATCAAGTCACATAATTATCATTTCTTTTTTGTGGTGAGAACATTTAAGATCTAGCCTGTCAGCAATTTTCAAGTATATAATATAGTATCATGGACTATAATCACTGTGCTGTGCATTATCCGGAACTTATTCATCTTCCAGTTTCAAGTTTGTACTCTTTAAGAACATCTCCCTAATTCCCTCCACTGCCCCCAGCCCCTGTTAACCACTGTTCTACTCTGTTTCTACAAGTTCAGCTTTTTCAGATTCCACATATAAATGAGATCATACAATATTGACATGCCCACTCCTGAAACTAGCCACCATGCTGTGAGGAAGCTCAAGCAACCCCATGTAGAAGCTCACATGAAGAAGAACTGAGGCCCTGGACTGAAGTCTTGCTGAGTTCCCAGACAACAGTCAGCACCAACTTCCCAGTCATGTGAGTGAGCTATCTTGTAAGTGGATCTTCTGGCCCCAGGGGAGCCTAAATCTTGACCTACAGAATCATGAGCAAAATAAAATTGCTGTTGCAAGACACTATGTTCCAGGCTAGTTTAACAGGCAACAGACACCCACTATGAAGGGTTCTGTCCCCTCGTAAGACATAACATCCTCAAGACATTTTGGGGCTCTTAGTTCAGCACACTAGTAACCCCCTTAATTTTTTCCCCAGCATACACACATTTCCCGCCCTTGAGTAATGTATACTCTAAAAGAGACAAAAGACATTGATATACAAAAATACATTATAAGAGAGAAAATTCTAAGTTCCATGTCCTGTGATTTACCCTGTTGTGAGCAGCCATCTCAGGAAGGGGGACCAATGACCGTTGCCTTGTGTTTCCCTCTCATCCTTCCTCCACTTCTCCCTGAGCCACTGTGCCCTCCTCACTCATTCCTACCTTATCTCTATTTTTCATCTCAACAAATCTAAAATGAAAACTGTGGCCTTAAGGAGGGAGAATAGAGCAGGAAAAGGAATATCAAACCATGACAACCACAAAGCATTGTTCTTTTTGTCTGTTTTCACATCTTCTGGCCCATTTCTTCAGCCACTGCAGTGAAAACCAGTGTTTTCACTGTGGTTTCGTTGTTGTAGTTAAAATTACAACACTACTGACACACTCCATATCCCCTTCCTGATCTGTTTTTCTCTATAACACTTATTGCCAGATACTGTACTACCTATTTATTTACGTGTCTTGCTTATTTTTGTCCCCCTAATAGAATGTAAGTTCCATGAAAACAGGAATATGTATCTATTTTATTCACTAATATATGTCTTTCTCTTGGAACAGAGCCAGGCTCTTGTAAGGTTCCCAGTAAATATTTGTTAAGTTATTGCTGTTAAACAGGCTTGTGTAGGTTACCCTCAGAACATATCATTGTTGATATTGGAAAAATGTGCTCCAAAATCCAAAGGGCCTACTTTTAAAAGTTAGCTTTTAGAGCACAGTCTACTCAGAAACTGAGGATTCATTTTGCATTTATTTCTGCAGCATCTAATTTATTTATTTATTTATTTATTTATTTATTTATTTTTTGTGAGGAGGACCAGCCCTGAGCTAACATTCAATGCCAATCCTCCCCTTTTTTTTGCTGAGGAAGACTGGCCCTGGGCTAACATCCGTGCCCATCTTCCTCTACTTTATATGGGACGCCGCCACAGCATGGCCTGACAAGCGGTGCCTTGGTGCGCGCCCGGGATCCGAACCGGCGAACCCCGGGCCGCCGCAGCGGAGCGCGCGCACTTAACCACTTGTGCCACTGGGCTGGCCCCTGCAGCATCTAATTTAAAAAAATATTCAGCAGTGTAAAAATATGCCATAAATTAGTGTTAAATAATATCAAATGCATAATTTTCCTCTCAGATTTGTCTTAGCCTTGACTTGGTCAAGCCAAACTATTAACTTGCTAAGGAAAAAATTCTTGGCTATTTGCTAATGAAAATTTTCCATACTTAAATGACTTATGTGAACCCAATCTGGTGACCTTCTTCCATATCTAGGTTTTATCATTGGGCTTTTTCTGTAGTGTTTCCTTTTTTAATAATTGTTTGCAAGTGATGAGGGCTAAATTCCAAGCCATTTAGACAAATAAATAGGTGGCCACAATAAATATATATCACTTTGAACAATAAAAACAACAAAAAATTGACTGACTAACTCGAATACGTGGATGGGTGCTGGAAATAAGTAAAATCTACATCTTATGGCTCTTCTGTGTCCTCATCTCCAATAACTCATTGGTCTTAAGGATTTTTTTTAACTCATATTACTCCACAGTTTGCAAAACTCATTCACATACATTCTCTTATTTAATTCCCATGCTAACAATGAAGTATTTTATCAGTTCGCTACTGCTGCATAACAAACAATCACAAAGCCTGAGTGACATAAAACAGTAATCATTTATCTTTGCTCATGAGTTGATGGCACTGGCTGCACAGTTCAGTGAGTATAGCAGGGCACATTCATGCATCTGCAATCAGTTGCAGGTCACCTAGGCAGCTTTGATTACCTTAGCTGGGTTCTCTCACATGCCTTGGGCCTTAGCTGGATAAAGTAGGCTGTCTTGACCCTGTTCCACATGCTTCATCCCCCAGATTGGGCGTGTTCTCATAATAAAGGCAGAGCAGCAAGAAAAGGAGCAGAAGCACTTTTCCAAGCCTCAGATTGCATCGTTTGCCACTGTCCCATTGGCCAAAGCGAGTCACATAGCTGACCCCAGAGTTACAGTATGAAGGAAAAGATGTAGCAACAGGGATGCTGTTAATTATGGTCATTAATGCAATCAATCTACCACAAATACGCGCTATTATTATTCTCATTATTTTACATATGGAAAAAAATGCCCAAGGGGAATCAGCCATGATTCTATGATTTTAATTATCAAATCGTTATTGAACCTTTGGGTATGCGTTGCTCATCCCTCCAGCTAAATTGCCACCTCCTTCCAGACAGAAACTCCATGTACTATGTGTTTTATGTCTTCGTATTTCTTCCAGTACCTAACACAGTGCTGATGTAAGTAGTAGGTGCACCACTTGATTGGTAAAGCTAAAAGAACATGATGTCAGATTGATAGAGTTCCCTGTCGGAAAAATTAAAATTAAAAGGAGAAATCAAAATTGACCTGGGATTGAGTGAAAGGTAAGAGATATTTTCCAACTGTGCTTACGTAAGAAAAGAAAAAAGGAATGCATCTATGTTTTATTTTCAAATCCTTCATTCCAGCTAATATATATGAATATTTTCCTTATATTTATTTGCCCTGCCTCAGAGCTGAAAACCAACTGAGGTGAAAGGCCAAAAGCTAACTGGTGAACTAATTCTTTTATTCAGTGTAACAGCCATCACAAATTTTGAGTTCAATGAGGTACTCACTTTTCTATTACAAAAATCAAATCCAGATTATCTTGACCGCACTCTGAACGATAACTGGGTTTATGTCATTCTTCATCCTCTACAGTTTTTTAATTCAATAACTTTATCAGACCTGGAAAAGGTAATGGTTTAAAGAAATGTGAGGTTTTGTCAAATGCTTTTTATAGGTAAGTCAGGTTGCCCCTTTTCCCACGTGTGAGTCACACTCAGGAAATGGAAGAAGGGAACACGAGGTCATGTAATAATTTTCTGTGGAAACTCTGAACATGCCATTCTCTTTCAGTAGTGGGAGTTTTAGAGGAAAACACCAGATGATGCATGTGGTTTAGTTCCCATTGACAAGACTCTCTCCAGAGAAACGTAATGGAAAAAACTCTACAGTGCTAAACTATATGGTCATCAATTTCCACATTTCAGTAAAAACTGAAATTCTTTCTTTAATGTTCAGTTTTAGATCTTCAGTTGGGAGCAACTCAAAGCCAAGTCAAAGTATATTGGCACCTCAGAATCCTTGAAAGGGGGAACTTGTCTTCCTCATAAATAAGCCTCTCAAAAGGATCCAGTTCACAGTCAAGGCTAACTTCGCTATTAAAGCAACAATTAAGTGGCTATAAATGTGAAGAATGTTTCACATCACCTATAAATAGATCTATACTTTTTGAAACATATTGCAATAACACCTGGGGATAATGTTATTTCCTTCTGACTTAGAATGACATTGGCTGAATTGTTACAGGTATGGAAACATTGATTAATAGTGACAGGCAAACCAAACTGCTGTACAAAATTTGAGATAAGGGTGGATTCAATGGTAGATTATTTTTCAACAATGAGACAATGTAGACACTAGAATTTTGAGTTCAGAGTTAGACTCAATCAATGTCTGTTTCGGAAAATAAAAAAGCATAACCACCATGTTGATTAATTTTATGTGTCAACTCGACTGGACTAAGGGACGCCCAGATAGCTGATAAAACATTTTTTCTGGGTATGTTTGTGAGTGTGTTTCTGGAGGAGATTAGCATTTGAATCAGCAGACTGAAAAAGTAGATCTGCCCTCACCAATGTGGGCTGGCATCATCCAATCCACTGAGGTCCCAAAGAGAACAAAAAGGTAGAGGAAGGGTGAATTCTCTCTCTCCTTGAACTGGGATGTCCATCTTCTCTTGGACATCAAAGCTTCTGGTTGTTGGCCTTTGGACTCCAGGATTGAATTATACCACCAGCTTTCCTAGTTCTTCAGCTTGTAGATGGCATACTGTGGGACTTCTTGGCCTCCGTAACCATGTGAGCCAATTCCCATAATAAATCTCCTCTTTAATATCTGTATGTGTCATATTGGTTCTGTTTCTCTAGAGAACCCTGACTAACACAACCACTAAGAAAAATCATTTCCTATGTGCAGATTGACAATAAATGACTCCTCTCTCTTTCCGACAATAACAACACTCACGTGAAATGCACAAGCAGGAGCAGCTTCACTGAAATAACATGGGCAACAGCATAGTGCTAAGATTCTTTCCTTCAAGACTCTTCATAAATTGTAAGTACAGGGGCCGGCCCGGTGGCTTAGCAGTTGAGTGCGCGCGCTCCGCTACTGGTGGCCCGGGTTCGGATCCCGGGCACGCACTGACGCACCGCTTCTCCGGCCATGCTGAGGCCGCATCCCACATACAGCAACTAGAAGGATGTGCAACTATGACATACAACTATCTACTGGGGCTTTGGGGGAAAAAAAAAATTGTAAGTACAAGCATTTGTGTATACTAAAATTAGACAAGGCCTAAAAGAAATAAGATTTCCTATAAGAATTTTTTTAATGTAAAATAATGAAATATTTTTAAGTGACCACAGTTCATTGTCACCAGATCTATTTCATGGTAATAATGATGAGGTTGAAAAAGATGCCAAAAATTTGATGGGATAATGATTTCAACCAGCATGGTTTCATAAACTGTTTTAAGACTGGAAGTTAAAAGAAATGGTTGCTGCATCCCTGTATGCCGCCAACAGCCCTCAGGAAAGTCATGTAATGCTCTTGTGGTTTTCTCTCCAGTACAGTGGGAAGTTGGACTATATGATCCCTGAGCCCCTTCTGCCACTGGGACTCATTGACCTTTCTCTCTAAGGATTTTGGGAAACCATACAGTGAACCTCATTATTACCTTGTGTAATAGTCATCATGCTTTAATTCATTCTCTATGCTAATATTCATAAGTTATCTAATACCAGCGAATATGACCTCCTATTTGATTCACAATGATGATGTCATTTTTAAGTCTCTAGAATTCTTTTTTTTAATTCCTTGGAGGAAAGCAATACAAAAAGGACATTTTATACTTCAAATACTATTATATAGTTATTGTGATTTTTTAAATAGAATTCAATTCTTATAAACACAAATTACCCTTATTAATAATGAAATACCAAAATATTTCCAAATGATATTTTCTTGCTGAAGATTATGTGACAAAAGTTGTGCTTTCATAAATTGTTAGTGAATGGTATAGATTAGTACAAGCCTAGCAGAATGAAATTTGATAGTCTGATCAAGAGTCAGGAAAATGTCAAATATTTTATTTCAATGTGGGCTGTAGAATTCAAGAAGTTCAATCCTACAGAAATAAGCAACTTAGAGCTCAAGTCTGTATTATTATATCATATTTTTTAAACATATTTAGAAGACAGAAAATGGGAGCAAGCAGGAAATCGAAAACTCAGCACTTTGGCTCATGGATCTTAAAAGATGTTTCCAGGGGTTTCAGATCCAGGAGCTCAGATCGTTGCAACAATTCCGTTCAAAACAAAAGTCACTTACACCTGAAGTCCACTTCCAGAAGCAGCAAGAAAAGGAAGGAGCAAGAATAAATCAATACATGGAAAAGCATATCTGTTCCTGCTTAAGTCTAAAGAAATAAGATACCAATTTATCAGCAATAAAATCCTCTTGATTACATTGAAAAATAATGGCTTCTATCATTATATTTTTGTTGTTGTTGTTGTTGTTGTTGATGTCAAGGGAGAGTCCACCAAAAAATTTTTACGGCTGGCAACAGGTAGGTGGGGGTGCTGTTAGTAGCCTAGTGCTCAGGAAGAACACATCAAGCGCTCACCTAGGCCACCAGGTGCCATCTCTGGATAAAGGACTGTGCCTGTAGGAACTTTTTAAGATTTCAGAAATGTGTATGTTCTTCACATGTGTTACTTTTGCATTTTCCCTTGTTCTGTATGATCCGCAGCTGAGATATTTAAACTAGCAATTTCTAGTCACCATCTTGGTGTATGACAAGAAATTAAGTTGAATGAAGAGGACTACTAGGAAGGCTAGGGACCGTTCCACTTCATAGCCAATTCCTAAGGAAGCAGATACCCAAGGAACAGAATGGATGTCAGGCCAACTGCAAAGAAGAAAAGGAGATACGGGTCCAAATTGGAAAAGCAGGAGGATTTAGCTAGAGAAAAGTTGGGGGAGAGGGACATACAGGGGAGTTTGGGCAGCCTAAAAATGGCCGTAGCAATTTTAGAAACTGATTTGAGATGAGTCCAGAAAATCAATTTGCTAGAAAAGTGAAGTAGTTTTTTTCTGCCAAGGTTTACAAGCTCTATTATTTGCATGCATCTATATTAAAATTCTTCCTTTGCCGTGTTCCCCCCAGGGACCTCCCCAGTGTATCACACCTCTAGCACACACTGCTGAAAGCCAACTCTGGAATTCATCTCAAATGAAAATGTTCACAGTTTGAATTTGCAGAGTAGTGATACTAATTCCCTCTGAGGCAACCACCACTGGTAAGGAGGTGAGAAACATCATATTTTTTAAATTTCTGAAATCTATATAGCAAATATGGCATATGTATATATACATATGCATACATACATGTATACACTATATATATGCATATATATATATACACACACACATTTTTCCATGCATATATATGCGAGAAAATTTTAAGGAAGTGACAGAATCAAGAAGCTGGCAGTATTTTCCTAGGACACGTAACTTGCCTCTAGGTAGGATTAAATCCAAAGCACTATATACCAGAGGAAACTGAAAACTAGAGAGAAATAATTCAGAAGCTCCATTTCAAATGGTTTCCAGTGGAAAAAAAATATTTTAATCATGACGTAAACGTAGCACCAGCCACAAATATTGGAAAAGCAATATTGTCCAGGAATACAGCTGCCCAGAAACCAGGCATTGCTGACTTTGTGTGATAGTAGCCTCTTGGATGTGGCTGACAAGCATACTTCAAGTTGAGGGAAAAAAAGGAGAAATCACAATTGTGAAAATAGAGCCCAAGAGAGTGTGAAATGCTGTAAGACCGTACTCCCTGAGCATGCCCTCCCAGTAGGATTCACTTGGGAGTGGCAATCGCTAGATTAACACAACATAAACTAGATAACTGACACTAATCTAATCTACATTTAGTATTTAAAATCCACTTCTTTCTTTTTTTACTGGCAACTAAGAAGAATTTCTTGCTGCTACATGAATATCTTAACTTAGTGATAAACACCCAAAAAGTTTATATTTTTAAAAACATCCAGTTTTCCTTAATTATATCATTTTTCAATATTCTTACTAAACATCATCAATTCTTTAAACGGTTGTGAGATTTGTGCCCTGCATAAATGCACTTGGCCAAGGGGGTGTGAAAACAGAAAAATCCAGCTCTCCGTGTCTCTAGTCATGTGCCCTGGGGAGGGGCTGCCTCTACCTGGAAGGTGGGGAACCTTTTCCTAATTCACCCACAGGCATCCTAATGGCTAACCTTAGATCTCCTCCAGCCTCCTACAATGACACCTAAACCTCCATTCTCTATGTTCTCTCTTCTTTTTTCTCTATCCATCTCCAAAATCCTCTTCTTTTCTAAGGCAAACACTTTTGGTTGTCACCTATTTTCTTGAACCCTGCTGACTCCTTTCCTCAGGGACTGACTTTACCCAAAGGTTTCTTATTTTGGCGTTGGCCATTATCATGACATATTTTAACCTCATTATTTTTGCTTCTGCTTCTGTGGCAACGCGGCATATTAACCGCACCTCTTGCAGCAATGGAGCAGAGACCCGCCTGTGGTAAGGCAAACCACGTAGCAAGCAGAAGATGGCATTCCCAGGACAGAACCAGCACCAGCGCAGCATCCACACTGATGGGCATCTCCAGAAGGGCCGTGCTTCCTTCACGGACATCTAGGTCCTTAGGGGTGCAACATCCTCCAGAGACTTCCAGAAATAGTTGCAAGGAGATCTAAGGTAAGAATGGAGTGCAAGTAAACCTAAAAATGTAAATATGATCATATCTGGGAATCTAGTTTGACTCCTAGACTGGTTTGATCTAGAAAACATAATTAATGTTTTTGTACCAAGTTTATATAAGGTATATATCTCAGAAGACTGAGTTCAAAACATTTACTTAGGCAACAACTTGTCTAATTGTGATCAGTGAAGAAATGATATTGTACAAGTTTATCTAGTTCTAGAATATAGAACATCAAAGTAACATTAGAAATGATAAAAAAAAAAGCATTAAAAATATGGTATGGAATATGGGGGGTAGACGTAATAGCCTACAAAAAGAGAAGGACTAGTTATAAAATACAATGAATGACTTTTCAGAGGATGGAGATTGGAGGTCAATAGATTCAATAGGTATCTATCCTCTACAGGATTAGACTATCTTTATAGGCTTAATTTAGTCTATCCTTAATTTAGGAAAGGCACTCCCTAAAATTAAACAAATCTGTTTTCATCAAATGAGCCTTCTGATTAAATGTTGTAGCCTTTGTCTATTGCCTACAGGTAAAGAATATTCTGATTTGCTAGCAAGAGTAATTCAGTCGAGCTACAGTTAAATATTTCTCATTATGAGTGAGTAAATTGACATTCTAGTTTATGCATCTCTCTCTTTTTACTGAAATGAAGCAATTTCCTAGGGTCTAATTATCTCAGAGTTCTGACAAGACCAAATTTCTGGCCTTGCAAGGCTGAAGACTAGACCCTGGAATGTGAAGAATCAACCACTGGACTATATCCCTAAATGACTCTCCTAAGCTGCAGCCAGCATCCCTAGTGGACCTTGCAACATCATAAATTTAACACATCTCGTTCTCTGAATTTCATATGAATTTCCTTTTTTTGTTTTCTTAATATTTTCATTCAATATATTTACTAAAATATGTTCACCACATTGGCAATTAGGGGACATATGTAGTTTATACACAGTGAATAATTTAAGTAAAAGAATAATTATACACATGCATAATGTAGGTTAAACTCCAGGTATTTCTATCTAAGGTTGAGGGTGACATTTAATAACATAAAATAGGAAGGAATATGGAGCCAATACCTTTTGCATCATATGCAAGACATTTTCCAGTACTCAACCTAGAGGGTCTTCTCATTTAATCAAAAGCTTGCACAGTCTATAAAGTCCTGTTTTATAATGACGGAAGAGACAGAAACCATTCTGGATCAAAGGCAGCTTCAGTAAGAATTTTTCAAAGTTTGTATCACAGGCAAATTGATCTCCTCAATTTCTAATTAAAAGAGCTAAGGGGATAAAATAAAGAATTTTTGAAGACAGCACTTAAAATCTTATAGTTGACAAATTACAGCTAAAGACAGAATTCTCTGCAATTAGTATGATATTAAGGGTCTAATATCCCCCCCACACACACAAAATGCCTGTTGTGATGCTGTGATTTATAATAAAAAATATACATTTGGTCTTCATCTTGTTTCTGGTACAGAACTCCTAAAATCCTTGGAATTTCCTAAGTGATAAGAGTGACAAAGTGTCTTTTGTTATGTTAATGAAGTGACTTTTGGAAAGCACCTAAAGATAGGGCCTGGTTGCTGGGAGGCCATCTATGTGATTAGAGGGTTAGAACACTCAGTTCTGCCCCCCTGACCTCCAGGGAGGAGAGAGGGGCTGGGGGTTGAGTTCAATGTCAATGGCCAATGATTTAATCAATCCTGCCTATGTAACATTTCTCAAATGACTCCTACAAAGATCAAAGATATTCACTAATAACATCTTTTTTTTTCTATTAAAAGAGTAGACAATTATTACTTAAAATTGGACATTCTGTAAATATTCTTTTATAACTTACATTTTCCATTTAACAATATATCTTAAGCATTTAGATGTCATAAATACTATTATTAACATGACTTTAATAGTTGTATAATGCTTCATTCAATTCTTTATGGTCAGACACTTGTTTTGAATATTTCAACACTATAAATCGTGCCTCAACAAAGCTTCCTGTACATAAATCCATCAGTGGATCTCTTTAGATGTTCTAAGAATATATTCCTAGAGGAGAAATTACCCAGTCAAAAAATGCAAGGGTTTTGCAGTATCCTCCGGCATATTGCAAAATTTCTCTCCAGAGTAGTCATAATTGCACGCTAGCCAAAACTGGGTATTACCATTTTCAAAGTATGCAAATTTGAAAATTTAAAACTGGTAACATGTTTACATACATCTTACTTTGGTTATTCTCGGGGTTGAATATTTTTTCCATATTTTATTGGCTAGTTTCCTTCTTTGTGAATTATTTGCTCATGTTCTTGACCTATTTCTCTGGTAGAGTATTTATATTTCTTGTATTGATTGCTAGCATTGTTTGTTAAAGGTATTAAACTCTCTTTCACAAAATGTTCAAGATACACCAGTTTCCATGTGCCCTTTAGTAGGTATACATATTTTTTTACTGTTCAGATATTTTTAGTAAAATCTCACTATTTATTTATGTTTTTTCTTTGACTTTATGTTTGGAGAATTCTTTCCTCCCTAAGATTAGAAACATATTCAATGTTATTTTCTTCTATTTTTCTATAGTTTCATTTTTTTATTTTTAACTCTATTCATATTGAATTTATTCTGATATGGAATCTGAGATAGAGAGCTAACTTCATCTCAATTCCAAAAAGTTTATCAATTTTTAAAGTAATATTTGTTTAGTAATCCCACTGTTTTGAAAAGCTACTGATTCATCCCTTCAACATGTTATTGGGTGCCTATTGTGTTTCCTTTTCTGTCATTCACAACATTTTTACATATTCTATGGTCTGTAACCTAGGCTTTATTTGGATCCATTGAACTGTTATCCTCAGGCCAATATCACTTTTAATTATTGTAGCTTTATGTCATTTAAAGAATTTCTCTGCAATTATTTTTATGGTAAGTAGTCTTTAGTCATCATTTGATTTTAATTCTGGCCCAATACTGATTGAGAATGCCTTTTTCTTTCATTTCCCACATATATGGGTTTGGGTTTGTGTGTGGGATGTATAAACTTTTATGAATTTCAAATTTTAGTACATTTTGATCAAAGAATATGGCCTTACAATTCCTGGCTTAGAGAATTAATTGATGCTTTTTGTAACCTAATTTAAGAAAATTTTTGCAAATGTTCTATGGAATTTTAAAAAGAGAATATATTCTCTATAACACACAAAGTTTGTTAGCTATCTATTACTCTAGAAAAATTTTTCTTTAATAATTTTCAAATAATTAGTTTAGGTTATTCCTTTTTTTTCAACAAATGATTATTGAACTCTACAAGGCACTGGGTGAAAAGTGAGCAAAAATCTACATGGCCCCTACCTTCTTGACTTGACTATATTGATGTTTATCTGAAACTTGACTATATTGATGTTTCTCTAAATGGCTTACATATTCCAGCTTGGACTTTGTTTTCTCTCCTCTCCATCCATTGGTTCTCACTGTTCTTAACATTTTCTTCTCGTCTGCATTCAGGTAGAGTTTCTCAATTTTATCTACCCATTGTTGCTGTGACTTTTTTCGTATTGTTCATTTTGCTTTTTCTTGTCAATTATACATTGTGGTTTTAGATTCCAGATAACCATTCCTTATTTCCTCAATCTCTATTTTTGTCTAAACTTGTTTTCTATTTATTACTTTCTGCTCTTTTTTCTTGACCATATATTCTGGCATCATATTGGAAATACCAAACAATCATCTATGTCCTACAGTATAGATTTCAGAAGTACACCTTTTCTCTGAGTCTTCAGTATGTTGTTCCATTTCTTTTGTTCTGCTTTATTCATTCATAGGTTTGTTTTTTTCTCTTTAGTCATTTTTCAAACAAGATAAGATTAGTCAAATGTAATTCTTGTCATTAGAGAAAGTTGTATTTTGCCTTCAGCTTTGATCACTTTGTCACTTACATGACAGTTGAATTCTATTCTCGGAACTTACAGCTGGAAGACAGATGAGGAATTTTCAGCCTAATTTCTAATTTCTAGAAAATATATATCTAGTCCACCCTGTTGCCTGGAGGTACAGTCTTCTAAACATCCAGAAAACCCTCAATAGAGCAATAGTCAAATAAATTATGGTACATTTATTGCCACTGTTATCAAGAATTAGGTAGCTCTGTATGCAGAGACTTGGAAGAGTCTCAAAGTATGGTATTAAGTGAAAAATTAAGGTCAGAATTGAAAGTGCAGTATGTTTCCTCTTACTTTTTTAAGAAAAATACATTCATATACATATATGTGTATGAAATGCATAGTCAAAAGTCTGTTTAACATTAAACTGTTAAAAGTAGGGTGGGATGGGACTAGGGTTGAAACAAAGCATGGCTTTTAAATCTGACTCACATTCTTAAATTTTGCTGTAATCTTTTGCAACATGAATGTATTCTTGGGTTGCTTGTCTAAAAACTTAATTTTCAAATTAAATTAGAATTAAAATGGGGGGTTTTATTGGCATAAATATAAACACTGGTTCAAATTCTGGAGTTCTGAAAAACCATGCTGATCTTCATGTAAATCAAACAAGAGACCTAAAATACAGATTACTCCCCTTTTTCTTATTTATTTGGTTTTGGTTTGACATTCATGAAAGGAACAATGGGTATTCTTAAAGCTCTACTAAGAAAGTATCCTCTTCTCAGCTCCCTCGTGTTGTTGGCAGAATTCATTTTCTTGTGCCTGTAGATTCATGGAAGCTTACTTCTTCAAAGCTAGCAATGGAGAGAGAGAGAATCTAGAAGGAAATCTACTAGCAGGATGGAGTCTTATCCAACATAATCACAGAAGTGACATCCCATCACCTTGCCATATTCTATTAGTTAGAAGCAAGTCACAGATCCCACCCACACTCAAGAGGAGGGGTCACACAAGCGCATGCATGCCAGGAGTTTGGGGTCATGGGGGCCACCTCAGAGTCTGTCCACCACAGTAGCTAATATTAAAATAAATATGCATTTAATTAGAATTACTATTTGATATTCAATGTTATAAGCATGCTAAAAAAAAAGCTTATCTTGAAGAAAAGCTAACTATCCAAATCACGCCTACCATCTTAATGAGCATTAGTTATTACTGTATTTATTTAAATGTCAATTTTGACAAAAACATAGCAGCAACTCATTTTAGTTAGTAATCATGACTATAATTATAAATAAGTATAATTATAAAAAATGCAAGTATAAATAAGTATGAAATAAAATATCGGTTTTTTCTTTCAATTTATGCAGATATTTTTTCCAAATGGCAACTAAATAGTTAGCACACAAATACTCATTGAGTTATTTGTACCAAACTACTTAATAAACAGAACCGTTAGGTGTTTCTCACTTAGGGGATGCCATTTTTTCACAAGATACTAAGGATGTTGTGAACTGAGAAAATTTGTAAACTTCACGCTGAGTGCTTAAATAACAACACTCCACAATGGCACTTTAGGACTTGTATCTCTACTAACATACTCCATAAACAAACAAATCAATCTTATGGTCATTTGATGATTATAAGGCTTGTTGTTGACTAACTTTATGTCTGGGTATACTATTAAAAATGTCGTCACTGGCAACAAAAGCAAAAGTAGACAAATGAGACTATATCAAATTTAAAAACTTTTGTCCATCAAAGGATATATCAACAGAGTGAAAAGGCAACCTACAGAATGGGAGAAAATATTTGCAAATCATATATCTGATAAGGAGTTAATATGCAAATAGCATACCACTAATGTTTTCTTCTAGGAGCTTTGTGGTTTCAGGTCTTACATTCAAGTCTTCAATTCATCTTGAGTTAATTTTTCTTTAGATGCTAGATAATGTCTACTTTCATTCTTTTGTAAGTGGCTGTCCAGTTTTCCCAATACCATTTATTGAAGAAACTTTCCTTTCTGCATTGTATGTTCTTGGCTCTTTTGTCGAAAATTAGCTGTCTATAGATGTGTGGGTTTATTTCTGGGCTCTCAGTTCTGTTCCATTGACCTGTGTGTCTGTTTTTCTTTTTTTTGTTTGTTTTTTTGTGAGGAAGATCAGCCCTGAGCTAACATCTGCCAATCTTCCTCTTTTTTTGCTGAGGAAGACTGGCCCTGGGCTAACATCCATGCTCATCTTCCTCCACTTTATATGGGACACCGGCACAGCATGGCTTGCCAAGCAGTGCGTCGGTGCGAGCCAGGGATCCGAACCGGGGAACCCCGGGCCACCGCAGCGGAGCACGTGCACTTAACCACTTGCACCACCGGGCCGGCCCCATGTGTGTCTGTTTTTCTGCGAGTACCATGTTGTTTTGGTTACTACAGCTTTGTAGTATATTTTGAATTCAGGGAGTGTGATACCTCTAGTTTTATTTTTTTTCTCAGGATTGCTTTGGCTATCCGAGGTCTTTTTCTGTTCCATACAAATTTTAGAATTCTTTGTTGTATTTCCATGAAAAATGTCACTGGGATTCTGATTGAGATTACATTGAATCTGTTGATTGCTTTAGGAAGTATGGACATTTTAAATCTGTTTATCCTTCCAATACATGAGCACAGAATATCTTTCCATTTCTTTATGTCATCTCCAATTTCTTTCAATAATGTCTTATAGTTTTCAGTGTATAGGTCTTTCACCTCCTTGGTTAAATTTATGCCTGGATATTTTATTTTTTTTGTTGCAATTATAAATGGGATTGTACTCTTGATTACTCTTTCTGCTAGTTCGTTGTTAATGCATAGAAATGCAACTGATTTTTAGTATGTTGATTTTATACCCTGGACTTTGTGCTTGTTGAACACTGCAAGACTTCTCAAACTTTGGAACCAGATTGTACACCACCATTTTTATTTTTTGTTCTATATTAACATTCATGCAGTACTTACATTTTATCATAGAAATCCCCAAAGTCCCAGCTTCACAAAGATATGATACCATCAGAAGGAATGTAGCACAATCTAATGTAGCTGCGAACTACCTTGAGCTAGTACTTCACATGGTGTCTGACAGATGTCAAGTATTGCTGTGTTTCCCTCGAACATTTAAAATATCCTATAGTGCTCTTGTGAGTTTGCCATGGTGCCCTGGGGTACCTTGGTGCACACTTTGAGAACTGCAGTCTTTTAGGCCTATTGTAAAGAATAACAAATTGTGGAAAAAATGCCTATCACATAGTCTGACTCATGACAAATTCTAGTAACTACCTCTCTGTTTCCACAGCAACCTGAAACCATTGTCAGAGAGCAAGAAGTTTAGGGAGAGACATAGCTATGAGATGTAAATGATTATAGAAAACAAACCATCAAGCTGAACTTTAGTAATGAGTAAACGTGAAATATGGATCCAGCGAGAGTCTGAAAATTAAATTATATATTTCAGGTATTAAAATGAGATACAGTATTTCTTCTTCATTGCTACTAAATAACTTCCTTTGGGTCTTGCTGTGTATTTTGCTATATGTGCTCTTAGCTATATTAGTTTTCAAGGCTGCATAACAAATTATCACAAATTTAGATACTTGAAACAATACACATTTATTATCTCACAGTTTCTGTGGGTCAGGAGTCTGAGTACATCTTAGCTGAGTCCTCTGCAAGGCTGCAAAAGGGTATCAACAAAGACAAGATTCTCATCCAAAGGCTCTACTAGAGAAGTACCCTCTTCCCAGCTCCCTCATATTGTTGGAAGAATTCATTTTCTTGTGCCTGTAGATTCATGGAAGCTTGCTTCTTCAAAGCTGGCAATGGAAAGAGAGAGAATCTAGAAAGAAATCTACTAGCAAGATGGAGTCTTGTATAATATAATCACAGGAGTGACATCCCACTACTTTGCCATATTCTATTAGTTAGAAGCAAGTCACAGATCCTACCCACACGCAAGGAGAGGAGTCACACAAGCACATGAACACCTGGAGTTTGGGGTCATGGGGGCTACCTCAGAGTCCGTCTGCCACAGTAGCTAATATTAAAATAAATATACATTTAATTAGTATTACTATTTGATATTCAGTGTTATAAGCATGCTAAAAAAAAAAACTTTTAGAAAAGCTAATTATCCAGATCCTGTCTACCATCTTAATGAGCATTAGTTATTATTGTATTTATTTAAATGTCAATTTTGACAAAAACATAGCAGTAACTCACAGGCAATTTCAGAAAACTGAAATTGTTTTTGCAATGATTCTGTCAATGGTCCTACATCAACATCCAGCAGTAAGGAACATGACTATCTTCATGGACGCATCATTTTATCTCCACTTTAATGACATGTTTTAAGTATATTATCTGTAGGAAGTGTTAAGCTGTAAATGAGAAAATGATACTGAGCAAAGAGGATGATTCAATGCAGACTATACAGCTGGATGGCTTTATGAAAGAGTATGGTAGTGTGGTTACTAAAAGTTCACTTATTTATTTATTCAACAAATATTTATTCTTCATTTACTGTGTGCCAGATACCATGTTATACAAAGAGAATTAGGACATTATTTTCAGATCTGTTTTTGTAATAGTCCCAAAATATTTCCCTAGGAACTTACCCCAGTCTACCGACTTATTTAAGGTCCAGATTTCCTACAAATTACATTTTCTCTTTTATTAACGGTTTGGCAAGATCTTCATTACTCTCTAATCAGCCACATTTGTTTTCTTCCCTTTTCATATTGGTGAGCAATGGACTCATTATTGCCTCCATTTAAGAGTCATTAATTTTACACTCTTCATTTCTTGGAATAACAGAATCAAATAAAGAAAGGAACTTCAAATGTCATTTTATATAAAAATCCACCTGATCATCGAATCCTCTATATGACATCTTGGCCAACAGTATGCCCAGTTCATATTAAATACTTTCTCTCATGGGCAACCTCCTCCCTCCAAAGGCAACCTCTTCAGTATATTTGTCCAGCAAATGCTTGTTAAACCACTGATCACATCTTGGCTATGATACTCGATGCTGGGTATACAATGGGGAGAAAACATAGTGGTCCTTGCCCCTCAGGGGAAGGCAGACAATAAACAAGAAACAAATAAATGTGTGTATAATGGTAAATAGTTATGGGTGTTCTAGAGGAGGCGAACATGACATGTGATAGAGAATAGCAGAGGAGAGTCAGAAAGAGACTCTCTTAGGAAATAACAATTAAATCAAGATCTGAGGGATGATGAAAATCCAACCATGCTGGTAGTGAAGCAGCAGGAATCTTCTTGGTGTGTTTGAGGAACTGAAAGGAAGCCAGTGTGACTCTAGCATGGTACACAAAGGGGAGAGTGCATGAGATGAGGCAGGAGAAGAAGAAAGTTCTAGTTTTGTGTTGAAATCACTCTCCCTGTCATTCCCACTCATTAGTCCCAGTTTTTCTCCCTTTGGGCCATTTAGAATAGATGGACCTGATCTGCCTCTAAGAGGCATGTGTTCTAGCATTTACTTGAAACATCTCTTGTACATCTGTGGCTTCCCTTCAGTTGGCCACACTTACCTATCCCTTCACCTCTCCTTCGTATGACTGACAGGCCACACTTTGACAGTCAAACTCCTCTTTCTGTCACATAAGAAACAGAATGGAGGCTTAGCCTGGGTTTCAAAGGATGTTCTTGGCAGTAAAAACACAATTATTACAAATTACTTCCTAATCAAGGAGCAAATATATTACTACTTCCTGCTTCATTCCCTGGTTTTAAGATTCCAGTTTTCCTTTAATTATCTTCTTTAGACTAGGGGATTTCCTAACTATCTCCTTGCTAAACCTCCCCCCATAGTACCAGCTTCTGTAAAAAGCACCACTCTATTCCCTGGCATCCAAAACTGTTGCTCTTGATTTTGTATTTTCTCCTACCACTGTCCTCTGCACCACATCACATCATCGCTGGTCTGTGACTCTCTGCTGCCCTCTTTAGGCCTTGATCAATGTGAGCTGATGACAAGCAACCCAACCCCTCTGTTCCACCCATTCCCCTAGACACTGAAAAACTCCTTCACGTAGAACACCTCGTCTGAGCACAGGCACTGCCAGTTCCTCACACAGAAGGGGCAATACCCACAGGATATACCAGCCCCACCCACATACTATATATGTATATTTGTGTATGTGAGTGTGTCTGTGTGTGTGTGTGTGTGTGTGTAGAGAAATATTTCACTCACTATGCCAGTTTGTTGAAATATATCAGTAGATCAGAAATTTCTTGTCCTTTAAACAGTATGGCCCAACGGAAAATATAGCTGTGTAAACTGGCAATAATAGATTTTGGTCAGTGCTGTAATCAGGAAATTATATAATGCTATGTGAGCATTTAAAAGGGGCACATTACTATGACTCAAGGGATAAACAAGCCTTCAGATCTCAAATTACAATCTGAAAATGGGGGTGACGGGTATTCTATGGAGTACAAAGGTTGGGACATAGAACCCAACATGCTTGATTACTCTGCAGAAAATTGGGTCACTCCCATATTTCATGCCATCAATCCAGGCCTTGGGTCATTTATCCTGCTTCAAGATCTACTCATCTATCAAAACCTAGGACTTCATTGGCCAAATATGACTCCTAAGAAACCCAAGAACTCCAGCTGCATACTGGTAGAGCCAAGACTGATTATCTAGTAACTTTACTAACAGTTAAACCCACCCACCTCAAATCCCTGCTATCGTTAAACTGCACCAACGAAAGCCTTCTTGTTTGCTATCATTTACCATATCACCACCCCATAATACTCTGTGCTGCTTTCCCCTTAATACAACCACCTATTGGTCCCCTCTGTCCCAAACCTTTCCACTGTGCCCTCTAGAATCCTGAGTTATATCCCTCTAGATCCACAGTCTTTTAACTGAGTGTTTCCTTCATCCCTTTCATGGTTTAAGTTCAACTTGTCTTAGTCAGTTCAGGCTGCTATAACAGAGTGCTATAGACTAGGTGGCTTGTAAACAACAGAAATTTATTTCCATAGTTCTGGAGGCTGGGAAGTCCCAGATCAAGGCACCAGCAGATTCAGTGTCCGGTGAAATCCCACTTCCTTGGTCGTTGATGGCCATCCTCTCACTGTGTTTTCACATGGCAGAGAGAGTGCGGGAGCCCTCTGGACTCTCCCTTATAACTCTTTATAAGGGCATTAGTCCCATTCATGAGGGCTCCACCCTCATGGCCCAATCACCCCCCAAAATCCCCACCTCCAAATACCATCACATTGGGGATAGGTTTCAACATAAGAATTTGGGGGACACAGATATTCAGTCTATAGCACTCCTCTCAAAATCTTGTTTATCCTGCAACCTTCTTAAAGGAAGCTTTACCATTCTTTCACACCCCAAACTCTTTGTTCTTACCACTGTGAAGCCTGTGCCATCCAATCATCCGGGCACACTCTCCCCTCTTAGTCACCATGAGTCACTATCACCTCATCATACTCCTCTTTCATCGAACACCTTGGCAATAACTGTCTTCCTCTCCACTCTGCGCTTGTCCTGGGGAACTTCAAGATCCACATAGAGGATGGAAGCTATAATGGGTCCATTGCTTATGATTATGGTTTTCTTCTTACTCTCTGGTAACTCCATCTCAGTCTCATTTACAGGATCTTATTCTTGTATATCCCTGTATCAGTAAACCACTGTGTTGGCTCTCTTTTCTTCTCACCCCATGCCCTCTCCCTGGTAAATCTTATCACAACTACAGCTTCAGTTAACATCTATGTGCTAATAAATACCAGATCTTTACCTCAATCCAAATATCTCTCTTGAGCTCCAGAGACACATACCTAACTCTTTAAACAGTATTATTTTTTATGGCCTACAGATGTCTAAACCCAGTATGTCCATAAATGAATTCAGCATCTTTTCCCCAAATGAGCTACTCATCCTGAGAGTGTTACCTAAATGCTCAAACCAGAAATATGGGCTTCCTCTTTTGTTGTTCCCTCTCCAGTTCCTCTGCACACCCATCTCAAGGCCCTCTCTAGACTTCCTTCTTATCCATTGCCGTTTTTCTGATTCAGGTCATCATTATCTCTTAAGTATATCGTCCTGTATCTCATCCTGCCACCCTTCCAATCCACTCTTCACACTGCATCCATAGTGATTGTCCAAATATGCGAATCTGATTATACCATTCCCTTGATTAAAAAATAAAATAAAATAAAACTCTTCTCCCTTCAGGATAGTCCAAACTCCCCAGAGTAGCATAACATATTCTTCTGATTTGGCTCCTTGTTAACTCTCCAGCCTCATCTTTCATTCCTCTCACTCACGGTTAAGTATAAGCCATGCCCCAACCATGCTGAACCACTGGGTGGCACACTTCAGGATGAGATAATATTAACGAGTTTCTTGGAAGAATTACAATTCTACTTGAAGATTAGAAGACTTCTTTATTAAGTGTCTGAGGATAGAGGACACAGGTTTCTAATGAAACCATGTCAATGAACCCCAGATTTGTGAATAAAGATAGTCAGTTACACATAGATTTGATTTCTACAGAGAATTCTGGAAAGTCCTGAGGGGGCCACTAGAGAGAGAGAGAAAAAAAATTATTAACAAGAAAATTTTAGCTCCACCAGGCTCCTTAAATTATGACAATGCTTACACATGATTGGCCCAGAATTTAGGTTGCAGTGAACCATCTCTAACGGCTCAATTCCAAGGCTAATAAAGCCAAGCAACTCCTTGAAGATCCTCTGTGTCCTCTCACTTTTAAATCCCCAGATGCTGACACATAATCAATGCTTAACTATATGCTGAAGATCCCTCACAGGGATTGTTCCCACGTAACCTAAACTCTCCAGGACAATTGTGATTTCAAATATCCTCCTTTGTAAACCCTGGAAATGTTCCATAAATTACAATTTTTATGAAAATAGTCATGGAGAGGGTCAAGTAAGTAAGCATTGCAATATAATTATACATGTTAAAAGGTAAAGGGCAGAAAAGATTTGAGAAATCAGAAGAGAAGAGTATATTGTGATATATCATGAAAATAATGCATACTAACCCAAGTCATACATGTCTAGGTATGTGTATAAAAATAAACCATGTTAAGGGAAATTCCACAAGGAAGTCACTTTTCTTGTTGGTACAATCTGAGTATCAGAACTGAAATGAAGAGTGAGAGGGTTTGCCTTCTTCTTTTTCTTTTTCTTTTTTTAAAATGATTATTGGGACTTCACAAAGAAATTAGTTGAGAAAACTGAAAAACCTGAGTCAATTATATGAAAAGAAAACAATATGCATTTTACAATGGAGTTAAGTCAAGTATGGTAATTCATCACCACTTTGACCACTGCCAGATGTCTTCATAGACTCTCATATCCTCTTTTATTCACTCATTTAACGAATACTGAGCTCCTCCTATGTGTCAGATACTGTTCTAGGTACTTGAACTTGGGATATGAACCCAGTGAACAAACAGATGATGGTTCCTGCCTTCAGGAAGTTTAGATTCCAGCAGTAGAGAGACAGTACCAACAAACATGTAAATTAGTAAATCACATAGTATGTTAAAAGACGATAAATTCTATGAATAAAAAAAGTGGTGTAGGGCAAAGAGATTGGGAGAGCCAGTGAAGGGAGAGAGGTAGGGCTGTAATATTAACAGGGGATCAGGGTAGACTTCATTTGGAAGACAAGATTTGAGCCCCCACTTGAAGAGAGTGAGGGAATTAAACAGGCAGCTGAGGGAAAGGTGTTTCCAAGCAGAGTGGGTAGCAGGACTGAAAGCCCTAGAATGGGAGGGCCTTCACAGTTGTAATTTCACATTTATATTTTGATTATTTTATTCATCTGTGTCCTTCATTAGACTATAATCTCCAGAAGGGCAAGGATCCTATCTGCTTTGCTCCATTTTTTCTCCAGCATCTAGTTCAGGGGCTGGCACAGTGTACGTGCTCAGAAAATATTTGAGGAATGATTAAATAAAGGAAGAAGATTAACTTGTACATTTTTCCTAATGAACTAGGAAATTATTCACCTGCTTTGAGTAAAACAACATTTTCTATTTAATCTACTCTGGATTTTGCTCCTTCATTTGCTTTTGGCGGATCCTGGTCTTTGTGTCTTACCCCTTTATTGACCTATCCTTGTCTGTGATGGGATGACTGCTTCCTTGCATTGGATACCTATTACTAATTGCAGAAAATCTTCAGCCCCATTCTCTACCTAACTTTAAGTACAAGAGTTTTTATAAACCTTCCAATACTATCTAATAAATGTCTGCAACCAATTACTTTTTTCTATGGGAATTATTTCTGCTTTCTCCTAAGGTGGCCGAGCAGGTTCTTTGTTCCTTTATTCTCTGGCTGACTGCCTGTGTTATGCAGAATCAGTATTCTGTTCTGCTGTGTGTTGGACAGTGGGTTATCCCACTTCTTTTTGGCAGGAAGAGAATCTTCAAGTTTGGCTCTGAGCTGAAAATGGGTAACACGTTAAGAAGAAATAAAGTCACCACTATTCTTCCTGTGTAACTTGCTATTAAACATGTTATTTGCATGAATTAGCTCAGGAAATTTGCTGTGAAACTATTTGGGGCCCAATACCACAGAAGATATAAAGATCCATTATGCTGATTAAGTTCCATGAATTCCACAGCACATAGGAAAACCTAAGCGACTGCGGTTGAGAGAAAAACAAGATTCCATTCTTGTGGTTTAAATTTTTGTGAAGTATGTTTAAAATATTTCATTATTTATTTTACTGTTCAAATAAATACACAGAAAATTTTTTAAAATAGACAAGAGAAGTGTCCATGGACGGATAAAGAAATTGTGGTATGCAAATATGATAGAATATTATTCAGCCATAAAAAAGGAGATCCTGCCATTTGTGACAATATGGATGAACCTGGAGGACATTGTGCTAAGTGAAATAAGCTAGACACAGAAAGAAAAAAATTGAATGATCTCATTTATATGCAAAATCTAAAAAAGTTGAATACATAAAAGCAGAGAGTAGAAACGAGATTACCACAGGCGGGGAGGTGGGGGAAATCGGGTGATGTTGGTCAAAGGGTACAAAGTTGCAATTATGTAGGATGAATAAGTCTAGAGATCTAATGTACAGTGTGATGACTGTAGTTAATAACACTGTATTGAATACTGGAAATTTGCTAAGAGACTAGATTTCAAGTGTTCTCATTACCAAAAAAAAAGGTAACTATGTGGGGAGAAGTTATGTTAATTAGTTTGACTGTAGTAATCATTTCACTGTGTATATGTATATCAAATCATTATGCTGTACACGTTAAGCATATACAATTTTTTACTAAAATAAACAGGAGAAATCTTTCAATACAATATGTCAAAAGGAATACTTTTCCTAAATACTGTGACTGTTTACTCATAACATTTGGTACATAATGTTATAACGGAAATAAAGTTTATAGAGAACCTACTATGTTTTAAGACTAAATAATATAATACATGTAAAATGTGTCTGTTCATAATAGGCACATAATGAACGTAAGATATTTTTATCACTATGAGCCTACCTTTATGCTGCACCCATCCATGGGCTAAGCACAAAATGCTATTGAAGTAAACCATATAGTAAAAGGATCTGATCTCACTTAACAAATTTAATCTAAGAAATACCAGTTAGCCCTCAAATGTGTAACATATAGAGATTTGATGAAGGTGTCTAACAGAGTTTGTATCAAAGGAGGAGATAATTCTACATTGCAATATTTACGTATATCAGTTGAGCATATGAAGACTATAACTTCCAGAGGCAGCCTCCCTGTGTTGGATCTCAGTTTTTCTGCTGCTTACTGGCTATGTGTCCGTGGGTAAGTTATCTAATCTTTCTGAGCCATAGCTTATTTCATCTATAAAATGAGGTTAAAAATATTGCCTACTGTGATGGTTAATTTTGTGTGTCAACTTGGCTGGTACTCAGTTGTTTTGTCAAACACCAGTCAATATAGTGCTATGAAGTATTTTTAAGACGTGATTAACGTTTCAACTTTGATTCAAGCAGATTACCCATCATAATGGGGGCGGGCCTCATCCAATCAGGTAAGAATCTTAAGAGAAAAGACAGATCCCTCAAGAAGCCAGGAATTCTGCCTCTAGACTGTCTTCAGATGCAAGACTACAACATCAATTTTTCCCTGGGTCTCCAGCTTGCCCACTTTCCTGCAGATTTTGGAACTGCCAGCCCCCACAATAATGTAAGCTGATTCCTTAAAATAAATCTCTCCATAGGTAGGTAGATAGGTAGATAGGTAGATAGATACTTAGATACATAGATAGATCTCATGTGCTATTGGTTTTGTTTCTCTGGAAAACCCTAACACTACCCTCATAGGAGCGTTGTGAAAATCTTGCTCTGAAATCTACTTTGACTTGACGTTAATATAGCCACTTCAGCTTTCTTGTGATTAATATTAGCATGTTTCTCGTTTTCCATCCTTTTATTTTTAATCATTTTTACATTTTATGTGGGTAACATATAGTTGAGTTTTGCTTTTTGATCCAGTCTGACAATTTCTGCCCTTGACTGGAGTTTTTAAAATATTCCTTTGTTTAGCTCCAAATTTGCATACGGCATTATTTTCCTTCTACCTGAAGGGCTTCCTTTAGTATTCTTGTAGTACAATAGTCTTTTTTTCACCATCTTTATTTTTGGAAGATATTTGTACCAGCTATAGAACTCTAGGCTGGTAGTTTTTTTCCTTGCAGTAATTAAAAATGTTACTCTAGTATCTTCTCACTTGCATCGCTTCCAATGAGAAATCTGCTGCAATCTTTATCTGTGTTCCTCCATACATAATGCATCTTTTTCTCTGTCTGCTTTTTTAAAGATTTTTCTTTTTTTTTCCCCCCAAAGCCCCAGTAGATAGTTGTACGTCATAGTTGCACATCCTTCTAGTTGCTGTATGTGGGACATGGTCTCAGCATGGCCAGAGAAGCAGTGCGTCGGTGCGTGCCCAGGATCCGAACCCGGGCCACCAGTAGCAGAGCACGCGCACTTAACCGCCAAGCCACAGGGCCGGCCCATCTCTGTCTGCTTTTAAGATGTTCTCTTTATCACTGGTTTTGAGAAATATATTTATGATGTACTTTGGTATAATTTTCTTGACATTTCTTGTGCTTGGTGTTCACTGAGCTTCTTGCATCTGTGGGTTTATCCAATTGGAAATATTCAGCTATTATTTCTTCAAATATTTTTCTGCCCCTCCCTTTTCAGCAACTCCAGTTACACACATACGAGGTCACCTAGAGTAGTCACACAGCTCACTAAGGCATTCTTAATTTATTATTATTATTATTATTTCTTTTTCCCCTCTGTATTTCATTTTGGATATTTTCTGCTTCTATGTCCTGAAATTGACTAGTCTTTTCATCTGCAGTGTCCAATCTGTAATTAATTCCATCCAGTGTACTTCTTTTCATCTCAGACATTGTAGTTTTTATGTGTAGAAGTTCAATATGGATTTTTAAAAATATCTTTCTTGTCTCTACTTAACATATTTAATCTTTCCTCTAGCTTTTGGAACATACGGAATGCAGATATAATAACTGTTTTAATGTCAATGCCTGCTAATTCTCACTTCTGGGTCAGTTCTTTGTCAGTTTTAATATAGTGATTTTTCTTTTATTATGATTGTACTTCTTGCTATATACTGATACTTTTTTTTCTGGATGCCAGACTTTGTGAATTTTATCTTGTCTCGTGCTAGATGTTTCTTTTATGCCAAAAATATTCTTGAAATTTGTTCCAGAATGCTCTTGGAAACAGTCAGATCCTTCAGTGCTTTACTTTTAACATGTGTCAGGCAGAATCAGAGCAGCATTTAGTCTAGGGTTAATGATTTGTCACTACTGGGGCAAGACCTTCCTGAGTGCCCTAACCATTCATTATGAATTATGAGGTTTCCTGTCTGGCTAGTGGGAACTGGCACTACTGCTGACCCTGTGTGAGCACCAGCTACTATCCCTCCAATACTTTCTGGTTGCTTTTTCCCCCATGCTTCAGTAGTTTCTTCATGTGCATGCAATGATCAGCACCCTGTTGAATACTCAAGAGGGGATTTCTGCAGATCTCCAGAGTTCGCTGTGCATCTCCCTCCTCTCTGATACTCTGACCTGTGAACTCCAGCTACCTTGATCTCATCAGACTCTCTCTTTGTCTTCCCCACTCAAGAAGTCTCCTGGGGTAGACCTGGATTTCCCCTCCATGTACCATGGCATGGAAACGCTCTCAAGTCAGTAAGCTAGGGAAATGGTAGGACTCACCTCAGTTGTTTCCCATCTCTCACAGATGTATCTCCTCCATTGCTTCATATTCAAGTCTTGAAAACTGTTCATATACTGTCCGGATTTTTTTAGTTATTTCAGGGAGAAAGATAAATCTCATCCTTACTAGTCCATCTTAGCCTGAAGAAGAAGTCCAGTGTTGTGAGAAATCTAATAAGATAAGGAAAGAAAAGTACTTTGAAAGAGTACAGTGAATGTTATCTATTATTATAATTATTATTATCATCAGAGTTTTAAGCCATTTAGATTATACTTTTAGGAAACTTCCTCATAATATGAACTAAGTTTTCATAAATATGAGGAAAGTGGGGAGCAATGAAAATATTAATAACACTAATAATTGAGCACTAAGTGCTTTAAATTAATCGTCCATTTAATTTCAGTTCAACGCTATAAAGTAGGGTAATATTATCCACATTTTATAGATGAAGAATCTTAAGGTTCAGAGAGGTTAAATATATTGTTCAAGGTTAAGCAGCTCCCAGGTGGTAAATAGAGAACAGAGCCAAGTTCTATCTAACCCCAAAGCCCAACCTCTTAACCTTCATACATCACTGCAAGATCACTTCTAAGCAACTGTGAAAAAATTCTTGTGTCAGAGACCCAAAGACTTCAGAAAAGAATTGAATAAAACTGTGTCTTAGTGTTATCATGGGTTTTTCTAACTACTAATATCAGAAAGTCATTTCCACAGATACAGTATAAAAGTATGTTTCAGTGTGATGTTCTTGAGCTTGAAGTCCTGGCACATGAGGCAAATAAATTTAATGATGATGTTTACTCTTCTCAGAGCAAAACAGATTTGCTGAATTGACATGTTAGCACGTCAATGGATAACGTGAGTTCCAGCTTCAGTCGTGCAAAACATAAAGGTAATAAGAATGGTGTAATGAAGCTGTCAATTGACTGCAACAGAACAAGATTAGGACTAAGGGGCAAGGGCCGTGTGTGCAATCATTGTGCCAACTAACTTACTGGATGTTTCTCCAGTTGTTGCAGTACTTATTGTAAAATATTCCGTTGTTTCCATTGACATAACATACAAAAAATTAAACTTAAGACATTCTATGAATTTGTCTAAGTAAAGTTCAGATAGATTTTGTCACAGGCAAATGTAAGATTTCTAAAGCCTACGCTTAATCCTGAAATAATATCAATATCATAGTTATTAGTTATTTTAATACAGAAAATTTTAAAGAAAAAATGGTCCCCATAATTCTACTGTCCTGTTAACTTAAAAAAAAATCCATATATGTGGGGAAAAAATTTAAGCAATAAAGAAAGGTTAAAAAAATTTAAGCATTCCTTCTCTGTTCATCTCATTCAAAAACCTCTATCCCTTCAGTTCTTCTCCTGAAAGGTAATTATGATTAATTTTTGTTGCATTCACTTTCTGAAAAAATAGAGAGAGATCTACAGATATACAGAAATTTTCTTCTTAAAAATTTAATGAAATTACTTTCATTATTTTTCCTTTTTTGTTTTTTTGGGGTTTTTTTTTTGGTGAGGAAGATTGGCCCTGAGCTAACATCTGTGCCCATCTTCCTCTATTTTGTATGTGGGATGCCGCCACAGCATGGCTTGACGAGCGGTGCATAGGTCCACGTCCGGGATCCGAACCTGCAAACCCCAGGCCACCAAAGCGGCATGCGCAAACTTAACCACTACACCTGTGGGCTGGCCCCCTACTTTCATTATTTTTAAGACATTTCTGAAGAGAATATATCCCCACATACATTCTAGTTTCTACCACCAGTTCAATCTATTTCAATTATTTTCTATGGTAATATTTCCAAAATGTGCAGGCAGATTGTATCAGCTCGGGAAACCAATTACTGATATCAGAGCTTACATTGAAATTTAAACTGCTGGTAAAAGTGAGAAAATGGAGGATGCACGTGGCTTAGTGGTGATGCTGAAACTGATGAAGGAGGTAATGGGAATTTTTATGGTAGTTGAATGAATTGTTCAGATCATTGCAAAAAAGCACTGTACTGTCCTATCAGTTTTCCTGATTACAGTGGATAAAACAGTAAAGAGAGAATCTGTGAAAACCTGGCATCTTTTATCTTTTCCCTTTATTCTTTTTATCTGCTTTGTTCTTTGTGATTTCTGGCAAGTTGCTCTCATTCAGGGTTTGTTTTGGGATTTTTGTGAGACTCTTTAACTGTCTTGCCTTTGGTTTGTGATATCCAATTAATGAACTCTAATCACAATGATATGATTATCTATTTGGTAATCACTGTCTTTAGACAACATCTTGACTTATTCTCAAGACTTAGATTAATTCGATCACTGATCTGAAAACTACTGGCCCACCTGAACTTATTCTATATTTTGCAAAAATTAAGAAAAAATGGAACTTTGATTAGGCACGGGTTCTATTCTTAATTACCACGATTTTATACTTATTCCCTCCTTTGAGAAACAATAAGAGATTATGTGGAGAGAAAGGAAAAATCGATGAGTTCTTTCTTCCCTTCTTAAGGATAAAACTACAAGAATATGGATCTAGAGTATTTCCACTGAATAATCTAAAAAATAAGTCAAGGAAGAGGCTATGAAAAACTCAGTCCTGGTAATATTTGGAGTCTATAACTGATTAAGGAATGTAATTTTGAAATGTCTTTAATTGCCATGCTTGTTTCCATTTTTCTCTGCATAGTATCCTATAGTGATCAGCAGGAGAACATCCAAACAAAAAGTACCCGTGTGCTTGTTTAAAGGGGACTCAGGAATATTACCTAACAAGTAGATAGTTTGTATCCCAGTTTTCTCACCCAGGTGGTTGCCTGGGTTCAAATTCTAACCCTGTAACTTAGTATCTGTCTTAGGACAAATTACTTAATTCCTCTAAGTCTTCATTTCCCCGAGTGTAAAATAAAGTAATAATACTTAACTCACACAACTGTTGTGAGAATTAAATGAGAAAAATATACCTAAAACAGGCAATACTTAGTAAAAAGGAAAAAGAGAAAAAGAGGAATCTAATATTTATTTTATGTCAAATTTGCCCGATATTATTTGTGTGTCTTATGTGCATGATTTCTAATTCTCACAAACAGTAGCCATGAAGTTTTCATCTCAAAAATTAGGAAACAGAAGCTCAAAATGGATGGCCCAGCCAAGAGCAGACATCTAGCAATTGATGCAGTTAGGATTCAAATCTAGATCTTTCTAACTAAAAAGGTTTTCTTCCCATTACACCACCATGTCCCCCGAGCAGGGCAAGCTAGTTGTAAATATGGATGTAGTCCTTACCAGGAGATGGTATTTATCTTTATAGGGTTATTTGTGAATGTTTTAAAAAGATAAACATATAAAGGGTTTGGGCTAGTACTTGACGCAAAAAGTATTCTTCATCATCCTCCTCCTCCTCACCATCATCATCACCACAATGTCCCATTTTGCTTCATAAAACCCTTGTGGAGTGCGGGATTCTGTCTTCCACCCCCATATTGGTCACTCTCTGTTCCTCTTCCTTTTTAAAGTATATCAGAGTTTAAAGTATATCACTTGATTCATGGGTTAGATAACCAAGAATTCTTGTTCTGTATTAATACCACACACGTGTATAACATTATAAATAAAATAGAAGGCATGATGACAATTTTAACATTAATTTTTTCACAAATACCACACATACCCCAGGCTACCGTGTTACGTCAAATGAGCCAAGCCTAAAGGGATCTCTTCAAGTGAAGGAGCTATTTTGTGGATACAGATTAATACAAAAATATGAGAAAAATGCAGAGTCCATATTATCCATACTATTTCATGTATCTGAATTTTTTTCAGCTGCATTGAGATATAATTGACATATAAAATTGTGTAAGTTAAAGGCGTACAATGTGATGATTTGATACAAGTATATATTGATGACCACAGTCGGGTTAGTTAACACATCTATCACCTCACATAATTACCATTTTTGTGTGCGTGTGGTAAGAACATTTAAGATCTACTCTCTTAGCAACTTTTAAGTATATAATATAGTATTGTTAACTATAGTCACCATGCTGTACATTATATCTCCAGAACTTATTCATCTTGTAACTGGAAGTCTGTACCCTTTGACAAACATCTCCCCATTCTCCCCACCTCCCAGCGCTGGAAACCACTATTTTACTCTGTTTCTATGAGTTTGGCTTTTTCATATTCCACAAGTAAGTGAGACCATGTACTATTTGTTTTACTCTGTCTGACTTATTTCACTTAGCATAATGCCCTCAAAGTTTATCCATGTTGTTGCAAATGGCAGAATTTCCTTCTTTCTCGTGGCTGAATATTATTCCATTGTATATATACCACATTTCCTTTATCCATTCATCCACTGGTGGATACTTAGGTTGTTTCCATGCCTTGGCTATTGTAAATAATGCTGCAATGAGCATGGGAGTGCAGACGTCTCTTTGAGATCCTGTTTTCATTTCCTTTGGATATATACCCAGAAGTGGAATTGCTGGATCATATGGTAGTTTTATTTTTAATGTTTTGAGGAACCTCCATACTGTTTTCCATAGTGGCTGTACCAATTTTCAATGTAGCTGAGTTTATTAAGATGTTTTATCTAAGGTATCATCTCCTTAAGAGAATTGGAATGCATCTCAGAGGACCTATTTGATTGTTCCTGATTTCATTTGGTCTAGATCAGCAGTTCTCAACTGGGGGTAGTTTTGTCCCCAAGGGGAACTT
Source organism: Diceros bicornis minor (assembly GCF_020826845.1). Taxonomy (NCBI): domain Eukaryota; kingdom Metazoa; phylum Chordata; class Mammalia; order Perissodactyla; family Rhinocerotidae; genus Diceros; species Diceros bicornis. The sequence goes on along the minus strand of NC_080767.1, from coordinate 11,465,272 downwards.
GGCAATGCTTGGAGAAATTTTTGGTTACCATAACATAATGGGGAAGAGAGTACTACTGGCATCTACTGGATAGAGGCCAGGGAAGCTGTTAAATATCCTGTGATGAACAGGACAGCCCCACAACAAAGAATTACCCAACCTAAAATGTCAATAGTACTGAGGTTGAGAAACTCTTATCTAGACCAGTAGTTCTCAACCCTGATTGCATGTTAGAATTACCTTGGGAGCTTTAAAAATAATAATGCTGCTTGAATCTTTCCCTCACCCAGAAATTCCGACCTAAGTGGTCTAGGGTAGACCTTGGCAAAAATGTGTATACATACATATCTATATAGATATAGATATACACACATATATAGATATATGCATGTATCTATATATGCCAGTTGCACAGGTAAAATTAACATGCTGCACAACCAAAATTGTGAACAATTGGTCTAGATGAACCTAACTAGTTTAAACAAACAAATGGAGAGTAGTTACAATGAGAGGAAATCCGTACTGAGATTCTGCCAGAAGGATTCCTGCCCTCCCTCCTCACTCTCCAGTTGTGCCGGGAGAGTCCTAACTTTTACCAGAGATCTCACTAAAATTCACTTCTTGATATGGCATTTTCCACAACAGTATGCTCATATTCCTATGCTAAGAGGAATAAATCTCATTTAAATTAGCTAGACTCAAAAAACAAAAGCAGGAAACTGGACCTTGCCCCCACACAAAATATTCACTACTAACAGCAACACATACATGGCTTTTACCTGCAATCTTCCCTGTGAACAGCCACATGGTTATTTTTTTCCTTTGTTTCTAAAATATCTTCGTTTCTCTCTCTTAACTTAAATTTGCAATGTTGCTATCCTTTCTGCAAATTCACCCTGTCCTTGGCTCCTTCTTCCTAGGCTCTCTTTGGTCCACTGCTTAATTACCTCCAACTAATTCCAGAAATTAACCTCTTCCAACTAAATTTTCACGTGTGATCCAAAGTCAAAGTGTGGAAGAATGTGGCGTCCCCTTTAAATATCTGTGGTTAAGAATCCCTCCAGAGTCTTTTCTCTGTGCCAAAAGTAGCTTATTAAATTACTACTGTTATTATTTAATGGAAAGTCAAAAAATGAGAAAAAAATAGGTTATTTAATTGCTCTAATTTAAGTTTATCCACAGAGATTGACTTAGAAATCTCACTAGACTGAGTGAAAGGTTTAAAAATACGCCATGGAAGATGATTTGGGGCACATTTGTAACAGGGCTGATGATTGTGAATGTTAAACAATAAATGTATGGATCGTTCCTCCTCCAGGTAACAGCTTTACCATCAGCTACTGGAAGTCCAATTTCTGCCTAAGGAGCAAGGTTATTTTACATTATTTGACAAAATGGTTTTAACTCCCAGGAATAAAGGAAGCTGCTTTAATGCATATCAGCTGAAGACTATATTTCCTCCCCATGTAACATGCTTCTGCAGAGTAAATGGAAAACTCCTACACTATATGGAACTTGGACATTTTCTGTTTTAAAAAATGGCAAATGTAAATGGGAGAAGTAACACAGTTAGAAATTTCAGAGCTCTGTTGGTTGCCACATGGCAAAGGTAATCCAGCAACACATCAAGGAAAGCAGAGCATTAAAAATAATGTTATTTTATCATGAAAATATTGATCATCAGTGCCAAAGAGAATCTGAGGAGTGTTTGAACAAGAAATAACTTGGAATAAATAAACACCTACACTCATGAATTACAAAGGAACTATCCCTTTCTTAGCAATTTTATCTCTCAACTCCCTCTGTTGAGTATAAAGGTGTTGCTTTATAGCAGAGATCTATACATTTTTCTGTAAAGAGCCAAATAGTAAATATTTTAGGCTTTATGGGCCATACTGTCTCTGTCACAACAACTCAAATTTGCCACTATAGAGTTAAAGCAGCCATAGACAACACATAAACAAATGGACTTGAATGTATTCCACTAAAATTTTACTTACAGACACTGAAATTTGAATTTCATGTAATTTTCACGTCACAAAATATTATTCTTCTTTATTTTTACCCGTGTAAAATGTTAAAATCATTCCTAGCTCACAGGCCATACAAACAGAGGCAGTGGACTTGATTTGGCCCATGGGCCCTAGCTTGTGGATCCCTGCCTTACAGTATTAATATTTCTTTTCCATTATTAGATTTTTGGAGTTTTCATTAAAAATGAATTATTGGAAAAAAATTATGGGACTTCCACTTCCGCTAATAGGATAGAATAGAGATACTGAAAATATTCCCACATGAGCACCTAAAAATGCTTGCTAAAATTTAAAAGGGGGTGGGATGGGAGGAAGAAATGTTTTAAATAATTGAATGAGCCTACAGGAAAGTAAGGAGATCTGGTGAAATTAGGAACACTATGGAAACCCAAATCAAGGAGGAAGCAAGCACCAAAGTCACCAAGATACCCTGGACAAAAATACAGACTCCTGGTGTCTAGAACTTTAAGATATGAGGGAGGCTGGGCACAATGCTGCAGACCTGCACATAGCAGAAACCTGGGCAAACCCAAACAAAGCTCACAACAAAGGTTAGACCTTCAGAGAAATGGTGAACCAGAAAAGACAGAGGCAAAGAGAGAAGACTGCCTTTGAAGGCCTAGGCTGTGTGGAAACAACAACAAAAAGTTTCCCCTGGGAATTGTAGACACCAGCCCGGTTATAGATGGGCTTGGGGACAGAATGTAGACCATCTGATGGTTCTAAAAATTGCAAGCTGATGATTTTAATTTACAAGTCTGAATGAGGTACCTGGCAGAGGCAAATGCAAATCTTCCCTGGTAGAAGAACCTATATTTCAAGTTCACGGGATTCCCACATATAGAATTTCAACACACAATTGAAATAATAATTTCTCACAATAAAAAAATACATGAAATGTACCATGAAATAGGTCACAATGAGCAAGAGAAACAGAAAACAAATAATAGAAATAATACTAAGAGACTTCCTATATAGAAATTATCAGATAATAAAAGATAAAGTAAGGTTATTAAATTTAAAGAACAAAAAGGCATTGAAAACAAGGTAAATCAGTGAAAGAATCTCAAAAATGACCAAGTTGTTGGGGCTGGCCCCATGGCCTACTGGTTAAGTTCAGCAAGCTCCACTTCAGTGGTCCAGGTTTGGTTCCTGGGTATGCACCTACACCATTCGTCGGCAGTCATGCTGTGGTGGCAAACAACATACAAAATAGAGAAATATTGGCACAGATGTTAGCTGAGGGTGAATCTTACTCAGCATAAAAAAAAAAAAAAGACCAGATTGTTATTAAAAAAAAAATAGAATTTTAAGAAATAAAAATTCTAACAATTGAAATTTAAAACTCATTGAAGGATTAAGCAGCAGATTAGACACAGGCAAAGAGAGAATTAGTGGATAGAAAGGCAGATTTTAAGAAATTTCCCAGAATGTAGTGCAGAGAGAAAGAAGTATTAAAGTGCCATTAAGTGACATGGAGGACAAAGGCATAAATGCTAATAATCATCCAAGCAAAGCTCCAGGCTGTCTGGATAATGGATGTTATCCATATTATCTAGAGATTCAAGAGATAATAGCAGAAGTTTTTTTCCAGAATTATTGAAAGATATCATCATCTGTAGATCCAGCATAAGCACAATAAATCTGAAAAAGATAAATTTTTTAAATCTACACATATACAAAATGAAAACTCTTCTAAAAGAGAAACTATAAACCAATCAGAAATAGAAAATAAAGAGGATCTAGTGTCCAGATGGAGAGGTTGGCCTTAGATTGAGGTGTTCAGAGAATTCAGCTCCCGTACCAGAGGGGACAGCCAAGTATACGGATATAAATGTTGCTGCTTGGATCACTGTGGTAGAGGGAGCTTGTAGATGTTCTGTTCTGAGAACTAGTTTCTCTACAAAATAGAAATAAATGTCATCAACTGACAGTAAGGTAGGGGTTGGTGGGAGGATTTGGGGGTATGAGAAAGTGTGGAATAGTTTCTAGAAGAGTTGAAGAGTGAATAAAGTAGGAAAAGAGTATGATTGCTGGCAACATTAATAATCTTCTTGAGGTTTGTGATCATGAATTTAAGTGAGACCATTCAGCTTCAGAAGTACAGGAGGATAGTAGGCAGAGAGGGCTGGGGTTTAGCAAAGTGGAAAGAAGAAATTGAGACTAACAAGGAATACAAAGCTGTGTGGAATAGGATGATAATAATGATTCCACTAGGAAAAGAGAAAAGTAAGAACATGAAATGGGTGAGGGACAATTAAAATATGGTAGAAAATAAATTTTAGGACCCCTTGGAATCACATGACAGGAGTCAGAATAGTAGAGCAAATAGTCTGGGAAGATAGAAGGCATTGGTCGGAGAGTAGCCTGCTGAAAACAGTTCAGGGAAGGCGCGTAGTTATGGGTAACAACAAAGAGGAGAAGACTAGGCAAGTGATGAACTGCAGAGCATGCTCAGTGAAGGGAAGAAATTCAAGGAACTGAGAGGCCAAGAATGTTGGAAGGATTTTCTATGTGGATATTGAAATCAGTAAGAAGTAAGGTGGGAATTGTTGGATACAGTGACTGTCAACCGAGAGTTAAAATTTTCTAGAAGTGAAGAGTAATGCCAGAAAGGATGTTAGATGACTACAGCATAAAGAGCTACCGGGTGTTAGAGACAGATGACAATAGTTTCAAAGCTTAATTTTAGTGAGGAAGGACAGAGAATGGTCTGGACACATCAATGAAGGCTGTCCTGTGCATTCTAAGATGTTTAGCAGCATTCTTGTCCTTTATCACCTAGTGCCAGTAGCACCCCTAGCCCCACTTGTGACAATTAAAAATGTCTCCAGACATTACCAAATTTCCCCTGAGGAAAATTGTCCTAATTGATAACCATTGCTCTACAGCAAACCCTTACACCGAGTTCTCTCTTCTATTCAGTTCCTCTCCTCCTATCTTCTCATGGCTTTACTCTCTGGCATTCATTTCCACCACACCACTACATGGGCTTTTATTAAAGTTACCAATGACCTCCCCATTGCAAAATCAGTGTTCAGTGTTTGGTCTCCTTTATATTCTTCTCAGCATTTGACGGAGATGATCATTTCCTCCTCCTTGAAACACCTTCTTCACTTGGATAACAGGACACCTCACTCACCTGGTTTCATATTCCATCACCAGCTGCTCCTTCTCACGTTCTTTCTAATCTCTGATCTTGTTGAAGGGACCTAAGATTCAGTCTTTGGGCCTCTTCTCTTTTCTATCCTCACTGCTTTGGTGAGCTCATCCAGTCTCACAGATTTAGATACCATCTACGTATTAATGACTCTCAGTCTTATGTCTCTTTCCAAGTCTTCTTCACTGCACTGAGACTTAGATAGCCAGTTACCTAATGGATATTTCCACTTCTATATCTAACTGGCGCCTGAAATTATATCAAAAATGAATCATCCAATGGATAAAGACGATATGGTATTAGACTTTTGGTGGTGAACACAATGCAGTCTATACAGAAGTCAAAATATAATGATGTATACCTGAAATTTATATAATGTTATAAACCAATGTGACCTCAATTAAAAAAAGTGAATCATCCAATATTTCCCCTAACTTGTCTTGCCCCACAGATTTTCTTGTCTCAGCTCAATGGCAACTCTTTTCTTTTAGTGACTGGGGTAAAAAATGTTGAGTAATCATTACTCCTCTCTTTTTCCCACATGCCACCCTTAATCCATCAGAATCTCCTGTAGGCTCTACTTTCAAAACATCCAGAATATAACTCCAATCCCTTGGTCCCACGGCAATTTCCAAAACACCATCTTCTGGCTTCTGAATTATTTTAGTAATAACAGGAGGCAATAGCTTCCCAGCTAGTCTCCCCTCTTCCCACACCTGCCCTCTACAGTCTCTTCTAGGGGCAGGAGCCAAAGAAATCCTTTTAAAACTTACCTTAGGCCATGTCACTTCTCGGCTCAAAACCCTCCTATAGCTTCCTATCTCCCTCAGAGTAAAAGCCAAATATATTACTATAGCCTACAGGGACATAAATGGTTTTGTCCCTTGTTATTTCTTATACTGGGTTGTATAACATTCCCCCCAAAATCATGTCCTCCTAGAACCTCAGAATCTGACCTTATTTGGAAATAGAGTCTTTGTTGATGTAATTAAGTTGAGATCAAACTGAATTATGGTGGGCCCTAATCAATGAATGATGTCCTCATAAGAAGAAAAAAACAGAAACACAGACACACCGGGGGCCGAGGAGAGAATGCCATGGGAGGCAGAGACTGGAGTGATGCATCGCTATAAACCAAGGATGCCAAGCATTGCTGGCAGCCACCAGAAGCTAGGAGAGGGGATGAAACAGATTCTCCCTCGGAACCCCTGGAAAGAATCAACGTGACAACACCTATACTTGAGACTTCTAACCTCCAGAGCTATGAGAGAATAAATTTATGTTGCTTTAAGCCTCCCTAAAACAACTTTATGGCACTTTGTTATGGCAGCCTAGGAAACTAATTCACTTCTTTAACCTCCTCTCCTACTCTTTCCCTTGCTGATTCTACTCCAGCAACTTGCTTGCTAGTCTTGGAATATCGAGGCGTACTCCCGCCTCAAAGCCCTTCTCTTGTCTGCCTCCTCTACCTGGAACACCCCTCCCTTAGATATTTGCATAGTTCTTCCTCTCCTTCCTTGTGTCTGCTCAAAAGTCACCTTGGCACAAAGTCTGATATATTTAAAACTGCAACAGCACTCCCTTCCCTCTTCTTAGTTTTATTTATCAACTAGAAGCTTTGACCTCCCAACAGTCTATGAAATTTACTTATTTTTAAAATTTTCTGTCTCCTTGTACCAGAATGTAAGCACAATGAAGGTAGGAATTTTTGTCTATTTTGTTCATTGACACGTCCCCTACGCCCATAACTGTGCTTGGCACGTAGTAAGATTTGTTTCTCCTACCCCTTTTGCTTATTTCAATCATTTATTTGTATCAGTTTGTACTCACATCGATGTAGTTTATATTTTGGGTTATAATCCAATATTGCATTATTATTATTATTATTATTATTATTATTGTTATTATTATTGGCTCAAAACATTCCTGTTTTGGCTTTTGGGAGCTCTTCTGGGTTGTGCTGTGTCCCATTGACATGCCTGCACTCTCTTGTGTTTCAGTACTTTCTTACTCTCTGGCATTATAAGATGCTCCAGGTTCATGTCGTATTTTTCTTGCCCAAGCCCTACAATCAGCCATATATCTAAGCACAGTGGGAAACTTTATTACATCTCTCTCGATAATTGGAAGAGAAAGAAGACAAAAATCAGTAAGGGTATAGAAGATGTGAACAGTAAAATTAAGGAGCTTGTTCTGAAGGGCATGTATAGAGGGTCTCAACCACCAATTGCAACCTTCACATCTTTTCAAGCATAGAAGAAATGTTTCCAATGATTGACCAACTACTGGGCCACAAATATAGCTTCAATAAAATTCAGATAATTGCATCAGTCAGACCACGTTTGCTGAACTCAGTGCAATAAATTTAAAAAATTATTTATAAAAATATGGCTAGGCAATCCTACACAGTCAGGGAAATTTAAAATCATTCCTCTAAATGACTCATAGGTCAAAGAAGAAATTATAATGGAAATCTGAAAATATTCATAATTAAACAATAATGAAAATATAACAAACTACAGCTTGTTGAATACAACTAAGTAGTACTTAGAGACAAATGTAGAATCTTAATTGCTTTCATTAGGAAAAAATTCAAAATTAATGATCTGAGCCTGCAAAGTAAGACATTAGAAAAAGATCATCAGAATAAAGCCAAATAAAGCAAAGAGAAAGAAATAAAGGTTAGAGCAGAAAATAATGAAATGGCAACCAAACATGGAATAAAGTGATAACAAAGTGAAATGCTGTTTTTTTGAAAAGATAAATAAAACAGACAAGCAAGATTAATTAAGAGAAAATGAGAGCAGGCCAAAGAAAACACAGTGAAAATACTAGGAATTTGAAAAGGGAGACAAATCACAGATGTAGCAGAGACTAAACAGATAAGACATTATGAACAACTGTTTTTAAAACATAGATGAAATGAACAGATTCCTAAAAAATATAACATACCAAGGCTGATTCCAGAAGAAATAGAACTTCCTAATAGTCCTATAACCATCAAAGAAATTGAAATAGCTTAAGTCCTCCTATCAAGAAAACAGGAAGTTCAAACAGAAGTTCAAGTGACTTCTACCAAATATTCAAAGACAGTTATTCCAATCTTACAGAAGTTCTTCCAGAGAATAGAAAGAAAGAGGAAATTCCCCCACTCACTCTATGACACTAGTAATCTTGATACCAAAACCTAACAAAAACAGAACCAGAAGATTAAATAACAGTCAATTTCATGCATGAACATAAACAAAAAATAATAATTTTAAACTTTAGCAAACCAAATCCAACAATGCTTAAAAAGGATAACTGATTTTGACCAAACTGGTTTATCTCAGGACTGCAAGTTAGTTTAATAATAGAAATCAAAAAGAGTAATGCACCATGAATAGATGAAAGCAGAAAAATCATATGATAATCTCAATAGACGAGAAAATCATTTTTGATAAAATTCATTATCCTTTCATGGTATTAAAAAAACACAGAAGATGAGGCTAGAAATAATCTTTCTTAACCTGATCAAGGGTAGTTACCAAAAACCTACCATAAACATCAAACATAGTGGTGAAATGTTGAAAGCATTCCCTATACTGTAAAATCAAAAACAATATCTACTGTAATCACTAATTCTGTGCAGCATTGTATTAGAAATCCAGCAATGCAGGGCTTAAGGGGAAATGAATGAAAGTTATAAGGGCAAGAAATGAATAAACCAAATTGCTAATACTTAGAAATGCTATAACGGGTTCTGTAGAAAACCTAAAAAGAATCTACAGACAGATTTTTGGAAATACTAAAAGATTTTAACGATACTGCTGAATATAAAATCAACACACAAAAATCAATTTTTCCTTGCTTTCAACATTTCAGGACATCAGCAACAGTTTGAAAATGTAGCTTTAAAAATATAACCATTTATCATAGCAACAAAAATATAAGGTACCTAGGAGTAAATCTAACAAAAGATGTGCAGGACTTTTATAGATAGAACTATAAAACTTTATTAAAAGCTATTAAAGACAGCCCAAATAAATGGAGTGATAAACCATGCTCTTGGATAGAAAGATTCAAAATCATAAAGATGTTGATTCTCTCAACTTGATCTATAGATTCTATGCAATTCCAATCAGAATCCCAACAGGACTTTTTTCTCATGGAACTTGGCAAGTTGATTCTAAAACTCATATGAGAGAGCAAAGAGCCAGAATTATACAAAATATTCCTGTAGAAGAAAAGAAGATTGGAGGATTTGCCGTGCTGACTCCCACATACTACATTTTAAAGCTATGGGTATTAAGTCTGTTGAGCTGCATCAAAATTAGTGAAATAAACCAATAAAATACAGAGCCCCAAGATAGACCTACATGTGTGTGGAAACTGATGTATCACAGAGATAGTATTACCGAGCAGGGAGAAAAGGAGAGACTATTTAATAAATGGTGCTAGAACAATTGCTTATCCACATGGAAAAAAAGAAATTGGATCTCCACCGTACACCATATATAAAAATCCATTCCCAGAGGATTAAAAATAAAGGTGAAAAGCAAACTCATAAAATATTTAGAAAATAGTCTATGAGAATATCTTTATGAATATATAATAGGAAAATAGTTCATAAAAGACTCAAAAAGCACAAACCATTAAGGAAAAGATTGATGAATTTGACCACATTAAAATTACAGTTAAGAACTGCTCATCAGGGAGAAAAAAACATGTATGTATGTATGAGCGTGTCAAACTAATCAAAGGATTAATAAGTATAGATTACGAAGATCTCCAAATCATTAGGAAAAAGACAACTAAATTGCGAAGAGGAGGAAAAAGATTTGAACAAGCATTTCATAAAAAATAAAGCACAAATGGCTTATAATCATAAGAAAAGATACTCTTCTTCATTAGTAATAATAAAATGCAAATTAAAATCACATTTCTAAGCTTCATATTTTATACACTCTTTGATATGTACAATGAAGTTCACAAAAACTTATTTTTAGACAATCTTTGTTAGCAAGGTAAAGAACTGATTGAAGAAAAGTGGAGTCAATACATTCAAAACATTACTATCGTAATCAAGAAATAAAGAATGACTAAACTCTTAAAGCAATACTAACGAGAGGAAAGGAGAGGACATTCTAGTGAATGATGTTAAGGAAGACCTTCTCTCTCCTAGCCATCATTTATTCTTGGAATAGGTGATGTACCTAGAGCCATATCTCGCACACAGTAAACATTTAATGAAGATTTGCTAAATTAGTAAATAAATTTAATGATTAATAAAATATGGGAAATATAAGAAATAAAATAACCAAAAGAATCTATAATGATTGTCAAGTTATTTTTTATTTTGTTATTGTCACAGGTGTAAAATTGTACCTCCATACATTTTGGTTTTAATTTTTATCCCTCGAGGTTGAACACTCTTCCATATGTTTCATCACTAATGAGGTAGAAATCTTCCATATGCTTGTTTGCAGTTGTATCTCTCTTTTTTTTTTATGAATTATGTCTTTTGCCAATTTATTGAAGTTTGAATATTCTGTAGAATAATGTCAATGTGAATCCTTTTTCTCTCATTTTACAAAAATATTGCTTAATTTGATGATTTCCATTTAGTTTTGGAATGGAAATTAGTTTTGGATTTCCATTTAGTTATTCATTTTAATTTTACAAATGTTTATATAATTGAATTTGATGATATTTTTCCATGTAATATACAGAAAATACCAACTCTCCCCAAGTTAATAATTTTTCTCAACTCTAATCAAAACTGGGTAGATAATAATCTAGATTTTTTTTTTTAGTTTGCTTTTACACTTATTTAATCTATTTACTTACACATATGCTTAGGTTTATGATGTAAGGTATGAATTTGTATTATGTTTTCTCAGACTCCTACAATTTTCCCAATTCCACCGTATTGTTACATAAAAAATATGATATAAATTAAAGTCACTTCCTTAGTTTTCTATGTTATTGCATTAATCCACATTTCTGTACTTGAACTTAATTGTAGTTTTCCAATCAATTGTCTGATACCTGCTCTCTGTTCTCTCTCCTTTGCTGACTCCACCAGCTGTTGCTCGCTCTAAAAATTGCTGTTCCCTACAGCTCTCTCCTCAGCCCTCTTGTTCTTCTTGTGCATTCTCATCCATTCCCATGGCTTACACTCATACCTTAATGTCACCTATCTCACAATCTCTAGCCCAAATTTTTCTCTGAGCTCTAGATCCACAGATCAAATGGCCAACCAGGCATTTATTCAAGACGGCCTAGAGGGGTCTCAAGGGTAACATGTCCAAACAAAATCCATTTTCCTTCCCCTCTTTCTCAAACAGATTTCTTCTCCTGTATTCCTTGTCTGTGGAAGGTAGCACCTTTGCCTCAGCTACTTAAGAGTGAGTGATCAAAAGCCTGGGCATACCCTTTTCCTTCCGATTTATTACAAACATCTAACAATCACAAAGTTCTATCTATTCTCTCTAAAATTGCCTTTTAAATAATAAAAACAACAACAGTGGGGAATTAAGACTGAGAGAGTGTGTCAATTCAGGTGCCCAAGAAGCAGGCATCAAGACAGGGTTAGCAAGAGATTTATTGGGGAAAACACTTGTGAGAGGAAGATGGGGTGGAAGCCAGAAGAGGCTGGGAGAGTATCAGACTGAGATGCAGGTCTAACCTATGCGAAAGAGGGAGGGAAGGAAGGTTGAGGAGGAAATGCTTAGGCTGCAGTGCAGTCAAAAAGCAGAGTAAGAGGGGCTGGCCCCCTGGCTTAGCGGTTAAGTGCGGGCGCTCCTCTACTGGCGGCCCGGGTTCGGATCCCCGGCGCGGCGCGCACCGACACACCGCTTGTCCGGCCGCGCTGAGGCCGCGTCCCACGTAGAGCAACTAGAGGGATGTGCAAGTGTGACATACAACTATCTACTGGGGTTTTGGGGAGAAAAAGAGGGGGACAAAAAGGAGAAGGATTGGCGATAGATGTTAGCTCAGGGCCGGTGTTCCTCAGCAAAAAAAAAAAAAAAAAGCAGAGTAAGAGTCCTCAACATAATTCACCATTCCAAAGGAGTTCCACAGCTTCCGGGAAAGGACCTGCCTTGGTATCCTCATCTTGCTCAGTCACTGGCCATCAGCAGCCCAGGGAAATATGGTCTCGGTGGGAATGCAGTGATGGATTTCAGAGCACAGCTGTTGGGGCTGTTACTTTCCCTGTAGTTGAAAATCTAAGATTTTCATATATGCCTCAGAGATGGTAAGTGATTTGCCACAATTTCACAGATGAAAAAATATGAAGCCATTATTCAAACCCATGCAGTATGACTTCACAACCCGCACAAAGGATAACCGTGCAATGCTTCCTCTTTCTCCCACGCCCTGGTTGAAAGGGTATCAGAACGTATGTCTAACTCACCTCCTGACTTCCAGCCTTCTTCATCAACCCACCCTTCCACACAGAAGCCAGATATTATTTTTGAATAGCAATTATGAATGCTATCCTACTTCTGAAAATTATTCAATGCCTTTCATACTCTTCCAGAATAAAGTTCAAAGCATACAGCCCTAATTATCTGGTCTCTCTCTACCTCTCAAGCTTTATTTTCTGACACTCCCTATTTTTCAACTTTATGAAAATATTCATTCCTTATTTCGTCATTCATCCATTTGATAAGCATGTGTGGAGCACCTACCACGTGCGACAATTATGTTTTAACAACAAGAAATTTACTGAAACTGGATGATGTCCCTATTCTCTTGGTGCTTATGTTCTCTTTAGTTAGACAATACAGAGCAAAATTAATAAATTCAGAGAGGGATAAATGTTATGAATAAAATAAATCAGAAAAATGTTATGGGAGTAACTAGATTGGGAAGCTGATTAGGAAAGTCCCAAATAATAAGTAGTCAACTTTTGAAAATCAGGAGGGAGAATTTTCTAGGAGCGGGAACAAGGGCAAACACTGAGGAGAAAGGAGCTCAGCCAGTTCAAGAAACAGAAAGAAGATCAGTGTGTCTGAGGAGTTGTGGGCACGGGGAGAGTGGACCAGGAGGAATAAGATGTTTGGCATTGTGAAGCCAAAAGAGGGTACCAAGGAGGGGAGTGACATAACCAGATTTTTACATTTTAAGAGGAGCACTTTGGCTGCTGGGTAAAGAGTGAATTAGAGGGAACAAAAGTAGGAGGAGAATTTGTAGGTTCCTGGGCATACCACGCTTGCCCACACCTCTCTGTTTTACAACTTCAGTAAACTTTTGCTCATCCTTTCGATCTCAGCCAAAATATTAGCATCTCTGTGAAGCCTTCTCTCATTCACCCAGGAAGATCTGAGCACTCCTTCCTCCAGAATCCCATTGCCTCAAAGGGAACCAGAGCAAACTGTGAGAGCCCACAACCCTTTGGAAGGATCAGAGAATAATGTACATCTCTAATGTCTGTTATTTTTCTTTATATACCAGAGAAAATTGTATCATCACTCTGTCTCAAATTACTCCAGCTCTTCAAGTTTAAGCTGGATGAAAGAATCAGTTGGGCTTTTAAAGGGGTCATAGTCATTTCTACATAAAGCCAATTTGCTAGAGCAGACATCCTAAAACTCAGCACATGTAAGCTAAAAGGAGAGCTTCACAATATTGAGTGCTAAAAGTCTATGTAATAACTGGTTTTTTTCCTTCTCCCCAAAGCCCCGGTGCACGGTTGTATATCCTAATTGTAAGCCCTTCTAGTTCTTCTATGTGAGCCACTGCCATAGCATGGCAACTGACAGACGGCTGGCGTGGTTCCAAGCCCAGGAAATGAACCCAGGCTCCCAAGGCAGAGAGCATGGAACTTTAACCATCAGGGTAATGGCAATAATTGTTTTCATGTTTGGTTTTTTTGTTGCTCTTAATACTGATCTCAGCATTATGTAACAGACACCTTTAGATATCTTATTAAATCCTCCCAACCATCCTGAGAGAGAAGTCTCCCCGCTATAGTCATTACCAAGTGGATTTTTTTCAAGTACATCAGAATCTTGCATATTTACAAAGTTCGTGCTTCTCAATTTTCAAATTCAGTCTTCAGCAAGAAGTGAAGTATATATTTGATGATTTCTTGTGGTAGAAATATATTTTTTCTCTGACTCTCCTAACAAGTTTTCGATTTCTCTCTTTTGTCCTCAGAATACTCCCTTGTGGATTTTTCTCATCCCCTAGCCATTGTCAAACCCTAATCCTTCTTACCGGCGTCAATATCTAGATGCCAAACCCACAGATGAAAAGCAATTTCCTCCCAACGTTTCCTGTTGGGAACCACAGTGGACTCACAAGAACCCATGTTGGGAAGTATTATGAAAACCTACAAGGCATTACATTCTTTCCTCCAAGCCTTCAGAATGTCTGAAAACAAATTAACACAGGTTGAATGCCTGAGTGCCTTTCTGTCAGCCAGTTTCTCTGGGGTTAAAGAGATTCTCCAAGTCTCTCTCTTAAAAACTAAGTGAAAATTTCCACCGAAACTCCAAAAGTCTAATTCAGAAATGCATTATCCTGGAATCTCAGGTTCCTTGATTAATATGATGCTTCCTCTTCACCTCCCTCCTAATGAATGGTCCGTCCATTGCTTCACTGTCCAATCATTGTGACTTTGATCTGCCACAAATGAGAAGGCTTTTGCATGAACACAGTTCCCTACCTGGGAAAAGCAGCACCGACTCCTGAAGTTGTTCAGGGCCAGCTGTCAAATCAGAGATGAAAGGACTGATTTTCAGGAGTTCGCAGAGCAGATGAGGAAAACACTTTTAAATTGCTGTCAGGGTGTGGCTGTCCTTGAAGAAATGGCTTCCTGACAGCTGCTAGTGCCTTCCTTCCTGCCAATGTTTAATTTCTCTCAGAGACGTAGGGCTTTAATTAGGTTCCTAGGGCAGCTAGCTCTGTATCTTTGACCTTATGAAGGATGCAGGATTTCAAAGCACAGGCTCAGATAGGTCTCCCTTCATTACTGATCAAAAATCACCTCAGGAACACTCCTGGGCTCAGACTTCAGTTCCTCAGAAACCAAAGCTGCCTTTTCATGCTTCCTTCTAATGGGTAGTCTTATATCAGCACCCCTATCATTCCAGGTTCTTCAAGGGAGAAGAGAGAATTCAGGAGGCAGAAATTAGATGCAATTCATATAAGAAAATTTTGATATCTGAAGCTCCTTGCATACATCACTGTGAAGGCCTTCTAATATTGGAAGGGGTTTGCATCTGGTTTATTGATTTGATTTTCAAATGTGTAAAATTCTGAGTCAAAAAAAAATCCTGTAATTGAATACTAGGGCTTACTTTCAACCCGGTTGAGAGCAAACAAGTCCTCTAAAGAGACAGATGTTAAATTTTAATAACAGAACTTTTTTTGGCTTGTAAAATTAAGCACAGAGCATCTGCTTTTACAACGCCAACATCTGTTTCTTTGACATCCCTACCTTCCCTTCTGCTAGATCCAACTGTGAATTTGCTACAGAATCTGATATGAAAAACAGATAAAATTGTTCTTGACATGTTGAATTCTACAGGGCCAGCACACACTAGGCTATCAGGATTAAACTTTCATCCTAAAAGAAGAAAAACTTCTGAGTCACTCTTGTTCATCATCCTCAGATTTCCAATGGAAATCAAGAAATGTAGAATTTTTCAAAGAAAAGGTGACATCATTTACAAATGACGTTGTGTGTTCTGTGACTTTCTTTTGAAAAGCTTTTTGAAAAATTATTTTAAATGCAACTATTTAAGACTGTCATTAATATTATCAGTCAATATATGTCAGTCACATAACACCAAGAAAATTCACCCAAGAGAAGAAATTTCTTTGATAATAAGTTTTAAAAAAAAATGCATTCAGAGAGGATAAAATTACTGAAAACGCAACACTGTTTTGTAGTAAGAAGAAAATTATCATTAGGTAACCATAATGATCTGTATTGAAGAAAAGCAAACACTTGGTTCAATAAGGGACTGCCCAGCCCCCTACTGCCAGATCGCTTTAATTCTCATCGGGTTTGCTTATTCATTCATCAGATGTTATTAAAGGCTAACTCTGTGTCAGTAGCATTAGGTGTTAAGGATGTAGACATTACTAGGGCAAACAG
The DNA here is from genome assembly GCF_020826845.1 of Diceros bicornis minor. NCBI lineage: Eukaryota > Metazoa > Chordata > Mammalia > Perissodactyla > Rhinocerotidae > Diceros > Diceros bicornis. Next base: position 11,449,005 of record NC_080767.1, on the reverse strand, counting down.
AGGCCCTGCCCTTGTAAAATGTAAGGTCTAGTGGGGAAAATGTACATTTAACATATAAACATGCAAACAAATATATAATTACAAATTTTGTTAAGGGTTCTGAGGAAAAACTATAAATTGTTCTGAGATAAAGTATGGAGGTAGGATATTTTAGAATTATTAGTCAAGGAAAGCATTCAGAGCAAGGGACATTTAACCCAATATCTGAAGAATGAGTAGACATTGGTAATGAAGAGAAAGTAGGGTCTTCAGGGGAAAAAAATAGAGCAACACTTAAGAAACTGAAAAGGCCAATGTGGCTAGAAAGTATAGTGAGTAAGGGCAGAGAAGGATAAGATGGGACTGGAGAAATACAATTGGATCAATGAAGATCCCGGCAACTATCTCAATCTTGCCCTAGGTCCAGAAGCCATTGCTGTTCTTGGCCTGGGAAGATCAAGGAGGCCTCAGAGCAGAGACTCACTGGTCCACTGACTGGTGGTATGACCTCACTGCTGAACTCACTCTACTCACCCGCCCATGGTCACAGGTCCAACCTCATATCCCAGTCTGAATAATGGTCACCTGCCATTTTACCCTTGCCTGTGTCCTATACAGAGGACTCCCATCAATGTACCGGGCTCTGCTGGGCCTGGGGTCAACCAGGTGTGGCAGTGCCCCTGAGCTGAGCATCAAACCTCTGCACCACAGCTGAGCACTCTTCTACTATGCTCTAGACGTTATGAAAAACAGCAATTCATTCAAGTTCCTGCAGGCAATAGGAGAGGCATATTAAAACCTGGACATCCAGGCCTCAGGAACAGCAGGAATTGGAGACTTGTTTTGGGTCTATGGCAGCTCTAGGGAACTTATGCCTCGTCCCTCAAATGCTCACCCATTTATACAACACGGCTACTCTCGCCCTACCTGCATCTCCCTCCACTCAGTGGGAAAAGGATAGTCTCTTCAGTAAATAGCATTGAGAAAACTGGATAATCACATGCAGAAGAATGAAATTGGGCCCCACTCACAAAAAATGAACTTGAAGTGGATTAAGAACTTAAATGTAAGACTTGAAAGCATAAAACTCCTAGAAGAAAACACAGAGAACAAGCTCCTTGGCATAGATCTGGCAATGATTTTTTGGATATGACACCATAAGCAAAAAAGGCAAAAATAAATAAGTTGGACTACATCAAACTAAAAATCTACACTGCAAAAGAAACAATCAACAAAATGAAAAGGCAACCTACAGAATGGGAGAAAATATCTGCAAATTACACATCTGATAAGGGGCTAATAGGGGGTAAAAGACATCACCTCATACCTTTTAGAATGGCTATCATCAAAAATACAGGAGATAACAAATGTTGGCAAGGATGTGGAGAAAAGGGAACCCTTTGGCACTGTTGGTGGGAATATAAATTTGTAAGGTCACTGGGGAAAACAGTATGGAGGTTCTTCAAAAATTTAAAAATACAACTACAATATGATCCAGCAATCCCACTTTTGGGTGTATATCCGAAGGAAATGAAATGAGAAACTGGAAGAAATATCTGTACTCCCATGCTCGTTGACATATTATTCACAATAGCCAAGATATAGCAATAACCTAAGTGACCATCTACAGATGAATGGATAAAGAAGATGTGATATATGTATACTATGGAATATTATTCAACCGCGAGAAAGAAGAATATCCCACCATTTGGAACAACATGGATGGACATTGAGGGCGTTATGCTAAGTTAAATAAGTCAGACAGAGAAAGACAAATACTGTAGGATCACACCTATACGTGGAATCTAAAAAAGGCAAATTCATAGAAACAGATTGTAGAATGGTGGTTTCTAGGGGCTGGGGTTCGGAGGAACGGAGAGATGTTGATCAAAGGGTACAAACTTCCAGTTATAAGATGAATAAGTTCTGGAGATATAATGTACTGCATAGTGACTATAGTTAACAATACTGTATTATATACTTGCAAGTTGCTAAGAGAGTAGATCTTAAACCTTCTCACCACAAAAAAGAAATGGTAATTATGTGAGGTGATAAAGGTGTTAACTAACCCTACTGTGGCTCACAATATGTAAGTCCATCAAATCAACACATTGTGCATCTTAAACTTACAGAATGTCAATTGTATCTCAACAAACAGGGAGAAAAAATAAAATAAAAATAAAAGAACATTGCTGCCAAGGGATTGTCTATTCAGTGTAGATTGTAGCCACAGCATGGCTGCTTAGAAAGAACTGTATTAGTTGTTAAAACCTTTTTCACCTCAACTTCCTCATGTGCAAAATGAGGCAATGTCACCTGTACCTCCTTTGAAAAGATATTATGATTGTAATATGAGACACAGGTTATGAAATCACCTAAAAAAGTTAAAAGTCACATACTGTGGTTCACGTGTTATTATACCTAAAATATCACGATTATCATCAAATTTAAGATATAACAACAGAATTCTACCGTATTGCTATAATATATGAGGGAAAAGGGTAATACTTTTGGTCTTCAATTTCTACTTTCAGCATCTTCTCTCCTTCTCTTTCCTGTACCTTATTACAATATATGTTTATATCGCTATCTCCTCCACTAGACCATTAACTCAGCAAATCTTTTTTGAGCCAAGCACTATGCTAGGAATTTGATATGCAACACTGGACAACATAGAATGGTCTCTGAACTCAAGGAGCTTATTGTTTAACCAGAAAGACAGACAACTAAAAAGCCATACCTATAAACAGTGATAAGCATATGATAGCTGTATATGTCCTCCTTAATATACAGCACCAGATAAGTATTCACGGAAGGCAGTGACCATGTGTAATTGTTATCCTCGTGCCTCCTGGTGAACAACATAGTGTTTGCCAACTACCGGAGAATGATCACACATTTCACTAGCTCAACCTTCTGGGACCCATCCAGGAAAAGGGTATAGTCCAGTCTGGATTTGAGAGGAAGAATTCTCAGGAAGAAAGCCTTTGCCAAGTTAGAGAGGCCACTACCAAAGAGTCAGTTGCTGAAATATGTATATTCCATAAATGGAAGTAATAGGCATGTAGTAAGCACTCAATAAATGTTAGCTGCTATTATTATTATTATTATCACTGTCTCTGGACTGCAAATATGCCATTACAGTGAAGAACAAAGCCAAGCATTTAGAGGATTTTCACATTATATTAAGAAAGCAGCAACATAAACTATGTACAAAAAGTGAATTATTTGACTCATGTTATAATTGAATCAGGGCTAAAATGAGGATTACAAGATCATTTTTATTCCCCTGATTGTCTTTTGAAAATGACTCTGTAATCATATGATAGAAACAATAAAGACAAAGAGGGGATGATCAAACGGGTTTATATCTTATGAAAACAATGTTCATTGTTTTTAAATTTCTAGGAATGTGATACATTGCATCACTGTGATTTCACTCTCACTGCATTCCATTAAGTTTGGAAGATTGTTGGTTGGTTATGCTGAGTGCTTCTTTTCATTATCCTCAGAGCACAAATAATAAGTTGATTTTGAAACTGCAAATGCTTTCTTTTTAATCAAGCTTTTGCCAGAGTGGAGCTGAAGTTCAACAGTTGTTATTACTTTGAAAATCTCTTTTAACAACACAAATCACCATGGTTTCTAAGCACTCTATTGCCTCCGAATCATGTTAACATGTGCACCCAGAGACTTGGGTGTTGGGCCAAATCTCATAAATCTAAATGAGAAAGAAAACAAAGTTCAATGACTGCAGATAGAAAAACAAAAATCGTGAATGCCCTAGTTTTAAACACTTTTGGTTATTGTAAAGATCATACAGACAAATAACGTGAAGACATTTTCATTTGTCCTCATATTACTGATTCTGAAAAGTACAAAGAATGTCTTTATTGGATTTCTGCATGGATGCTAATTTAAATACAAAATCTTTTACAAGAATAAGATCTTCACAGTTAGGAAGACGCCATATGAATAAATGCTTGCCTCTATTGAATTTTTTGGGAGCTTAGGGAATAGTCCAGTCAATTAAAGGCTAAGCTTAGGGTCCATTACCCAAATTAATGGTAGAGTACCATTGTATTGTTTTCCCCAAAACTTCAAAATATACTATACTATATTTTATAATTTCTTATAATGTTTCACTAACATTGGGAATTTGATCATTCTAAATCCTGAGATTGTAAGGTTCCCTGTGGTGTCATCTAGGGTTACCATTTTATCTGCTTCCTGAATATTCTCTATGACAAACCTGAGGAGCAGTCATCCTAGCTCCATCTGAGCATCCACCAAAGGTGAAGGGATAGAATAACTACCTTTACTACTGCTAAAGATAGTTATAACTTAAAACTCTCTCCTGAACTGAGCCCAGAAACTCCAAAGTTTACCTCCAGAGAAAGATTCTCCAAACGGGACTAAGTGATTCCACCTAGATTCTCCTTAAGTTCTACCTTTCCCTCCTGAATTTCACCCTTGGATTCCAGCAGCCACCATCATCCCAGCCCTTGGAAATTGTACTACTCTCTCATTAAGGCTCTGGCTCAGGAATAGATGAGAATTCTTCTCTTTAATTTCTTTAGGATAGTTAAGCAGTCTGGGAGATTTCAAAATACTCCTGGGTGTATTTTGTAAAGAGAAAAGCATAGAGTCTACAAAAGCTGCAGTCTGGCTCATGTTATAGCCAGTGCTCCTCCTGTTCCTTTTACACTAAGCCCAACAAGACGTCGCTGTCACCCCTTCCTTCTGCTTCCATAATACTAGATCCCCAGGGACACCTGGATGGATTCCAATGCCTACAGAACTGAAGAGCAGGCCTGCGGGCCAACGATGCATTCAGCACAACAACCCTGCTGTCACCAAAGTCAAAACCTGGCCATCATCTCGAGAAAAGGGGAGAAAGAGAAGAGCACTTGTAGTGGAGCAGCAATGGAAGAGTCTAGGCAATGTCTACGAAGTAGTGTGTCATGACCACACCTGGTCTGGGAAACAAGTATGTGTCATGTAGCAATTATGTCCCATGTTCCTGTTTTTAATTCCCATGCATACTTTTGTTTCCCTCATCTGGTCTCTGGCATCACCCTCACTGTATTCATAGTTTTTCCCGGGAAACTTCTGGTCTGTGGTCTGGGAAGCACTACTTACATTATGCCCACCTTTGCCTCTTGGATAGCACACCAAAGCACAATGGTTGTTTCTCACATACTGACCTCCCATACCTCTCAATTTCAGTTGACTACCACTCCCTTTTCCAAGTAGTTGAGGTCTTTCATAATAGTTTTTGGAAGTCCACAGTATTCAGAATCCTGCATGGTCCATTTTAGGATGATGATTTGGCCTGAGGTAGAAACACAATACCATGGGCAATCAGAGGGACTACCAATGGGCTCATTAGAAGAAGTATTGAGAAGCACTGAAGAAACCACTGGAACATCTGAAGTCAAAGGCTTAAGCCTATTTGGCATCCATGTGAGCTAGCGAGGTAAAGGGAAAAGAGTAGATCCGACATTTAGAGGGCCAAGCTTGGCTGCAACATTGGGCAACTGAGTAATATAGATAAGAACAATGGGGCTTAGGGTTTGGGAAATTGTGCTAAATGATTGTTGCTCCCCCCTATCATTTAAATCCACTTCATCTTGGAGGTGATGTACAAACACCAGGAAGCCTTTGATGTTAATCTGCCTTGATCATAGAACAGATCAAGTACAGAGAAAGGATATCTACTTGATATCCTCTTCAAGGTAGATAGAAAAGGATCTAAGAATAGGCATCTTCCGCAGTGCTTTTAAAAAAACAAGTAAAACAAAGAGGGATAACATAGAAGACACAAATTCTCTAGAAAAAGACATATTCATTTATTAGATTCTTTTTTAATTTTTTGTTTATTGCAGTAACATTCGTTTATAACATTGTATAAATTTCAGGTGTACATCATTATACTTCTATTTCTGCATAGATTGCATCATGTTCACCACGCAAATACTAATTACAACCCAACACCACACACATGTGCCGAATTATCCCTTTCACCCTCCTCCATCCCCCCTTCCCCTCTGGTAACCACCAATCCAATCTCTGTCTCTATGTGTTTGTTTATTGTTGTTATTATCTACTACTTAATGAAGGAAATCATACGGTATTTGACCTTCTCCCTCTGACTTATTTCACTTTGCATAACACCCTCAATGTCCATCCATGTTGTCACAAATGGCTGGATTTCATCGTTTCTTATGGCTGAGAATTATTCCACTGTGTATATATACCACAGCTTCTTTATCCATTCGTCCCTTGAGGGGCACTTAGGTTGCTTCCAAGTCTTGGCTATTATGAATAATGCTGCAATGAACACAGGGGTGCGTGTATCTTTACGCATTGGTGTTTTCAAGTTCTTTGGATAAATACCCAGCAGTGGAATAGCTGGATCATATGGTAGTTCTATCCTTGATTTTTTGAGGAATCTCCATACTGTTTTCCATAGTGGCTGCACCAGTTTGCCCTCCCACCAACAGTGTATGAGAGTTCCCTTCTCACCACATCCTCTCCAACACATGTTGTTTCCTGTCTTGTTAATTATAGCCATTCTGACGGGCGTGAGGTGGTATCTCATTGTAGTTTTGATTTGCATTTCCCTGATAGTTAATGATTTTGAACATCTTTTCATGTGTCTGTTGGCCATCTGTATATCTTCTTTGGAGAAATGTCTGTTCAGGTCTTCTCCCCATTTTTTAATTGGGTTGGTAGTTTTTTTGTTCTTGAGATGCATGAGTTATTTTTCTATTTTGGAGATTAAGCCCTTATCAGATGTATGGTTTGCAAATATCTTCTCCCAACTGTTAGGTTGTCTTTTCGTTTTGTTGATGGTTTCCTTTGCTGTGCAGAAGCTTTTTAGTTTGATGTAGTCCCATTTGTTTATTTTTTCTATTGTTTCTCTTGCCTGGTCAGACATGGTGCTTGAAAATATGTTGCTAAGACCGATGTCCAAGAGCGTACTGCCTATGTTTTCTTCTAGAAGTTTCACAGTTTCAGGTCTTACATTCAAGTCTTTAATCCAGTTGGAGTTACTTTTTATGTATGGTGTAAGGTAAGGGTCTACTTTCATTTTTTTGCATTTGGCTATCCAGTTTTCCCAACACCATTTGTTGAAGAGACTTTCTTTTCTCCATTGTATGTTCTTGGCTCCTTTGTCAAAGATTAGCTGTCCATAGATGTGTGGGTTTATTTCTGGGCTTTTGATTCTATTCCATTTATCTGTGTGTCTGTTTTTGTGCCAGTACCATGCTGTTTTGGTTACTATAGCTTTGTAGTATATTTTGAAATCAGGGAGTGTGACACCTCCAGCTTTGTTCTTTTTTCTCAAGATTCCTTTAGCTATTTGGGGTCTTTTGTTGTTCCATATAAATTTTAGGATTCTTCGTTCTATTTCTGTGAAAAATGTTGTTGGAACTTTGATAGGGATTGCATTGAATCTATAGACGGCTTTAGGAAGTATGGACATCTTAACTATGTTAATTCTTGCAATTCAAGAGCACAGAATATCTTTCCATTTCTTTGTGTCTTCTTCAATTTCTTTCAGCAATGTTTTATAGTTTTCCGTGTACAGCTCTTTCACCTCTTTGATTAAGTTTATTCCTAGGTATTTTATTCTTTTTGTTGCAATTGTAAATGGGATTGTATTCTTAATTTCTGTTTCTGTTACTTCATTGTTAGTGTATACAAATGCAACTGATTTTTGTATGTTGATTTTGTATCCTGCAACTTTACCGTATTCGTTTATTACTTCTAAAAGTTTTCTGGTGGATTCTTTAGGGATTTCTATATATAAAATCATGTCATCTGCAAATAGTGACAATTTCACTTCTTCCTTTCCAATTTGGATCCCTTTTATTTCTTTCTCTTGCCTGATTGCTCTGGCTAGGACTTCCAGTACTATGTTAAATAGGAGTGGTGAGAGTGGGCATCCTTGTCTGGTTCCTGTTCTTAGAGGGATAGCTTTCAGTTTTTCACCATTGAGGATGATATTAGCTGTGGGTTTCTCATATATGGCCTTTATTATGTTGAGGTACTTTCCTTCTATACCCATTTTATTCAGAGTATTTATCATAAATGGATGCTGTATCTTGTCAAATGCTTTCTCTGCATCTACTGAGATAAATGTGATTTTTATTCTTCATTTTATTAATGTGGTGTATTACATTGATTGATTTGTGAATGTTGAACCATCCCTGCATACCTGGAATAAATCTCACTTGATCATGGTGTATAATCTTTTTAACATATTATTGTATGCGATTAGCTAGTATTTTGTTGAGGATTTTTGTATCGATGTTCATCAGTGATATTGGCCTGTAATTTTCTTTTTTTGTGTTGTCCTTGTCTGGTTTGGGTATCAGGGTAATGTCGGCTGCATAGAATGAGTTAGGGAGCTTCCTCCCCTCCTCAATTTTTTGGAAGAGTTTGAGAAATATAAGTATTAACTCTTCTTTGAATGTTTGGTGGAATTCACCACGGAAGCCGTCTGGTCCTGGACTTTTGTTTTTGGGGAGGTTTGTGATTACTGTTTCAATCTCCTTACTGGTGATTGGTCTATTCAAATTCTCTATTTCTTCTTGATCCAGTTTCAGAAAGTTGTATGATTCTAAGAATTTATCCATTTCTTCCAGATTGTCGAATTGGTTGGCATATAGCTTTTCATAGTATTCCCTTATAATCTTTTGTATTTCTGAGGTGTCTGTTGTAATTTCTCCTCTTTCGTTTCTGATTTTACTTATTTGTGCCTTCTCTCTTTTTTTCTTGGTGAGTCTAGCTAAAGGTTTGTCAATTTTGTTGATCTTTTCAAAGAACCAGCTCTTGGTTTTATTAATTTTTTCTATTGTTTTTTTGGTCTCTATTTCATTTATTTCTGCTCTGATTTTTATGATTTCCCTTCTTCTACTGATTTTGGGCTTTGTTTGTTCTTCTTTTTCCAGTTCCTTTAGATGGATTGTTGGATTGTTTATTTGAGATTTTTCTTGTTTGTTGAGATAGGCCTATATCGCTATAAACTTCCCTCTTAGAACTGCTTTTGCTGTATCCCATAAATTCTGGCATGTCGTATTTTCATTTTCATTTGTTTCCAGGTATTTTTTGATTTCTTCTTTGATTTCTTCATTGACCCAGTCGTTGTTCAGTAGCATTTTGTTTAATCTCCACATATTTGTGGCTTTTCTGATTTTCTTCCTATAGTTGATTTCTAGTTTCATACCATTGTGGTCAGAAAAGATGCTTGGTATTATTTCAATCTACTTAAATTTATGGAGACTTGTTTTGTGGCCTAATATGTGATCAATCCTGGAGAATGTTCCATGTGCATTTGAAAAGAACGTGTATTCTTCAGTTTTTGGATGGAATGCTCTGTATATATCTACTAGGTCCATCGGTTCTAGTGTGTCGTTTAAGGCCAACGTTTCCTTATTGATCTTCTGTTTGGATGATCTATCCGTTGGTGTAAGTGGAGTGTTAAAGTCCCCTACTATTATTGTGTTACTGTCTATTTCTGTTTTTATGTCTGTTAATAATTGCTTTATATATTTAGGTGCACCTACATTGGGTGTGTAGATATTTACAAGTGTTATATCCTCTTGTTGGATTGTTCCCTTGATCATTATTTAATGCCCTTCTTTGTCTCTTTTTACAGTTTTTGTTTAAAAGTCTATTTTGTCTGATATGAGTACTGCTACCCCAGCTTTCTTTTCACTGCCATTTGCATGGAGTATCTTTTTCCATCCCTTCACTTTCAGTTTGTGAGTGTCTTTAGGTCTGAAGTGTGTCTCTTGTATGCAGCATATATATGGGTCTTGTTTTTTTATCCAGTGAGCCACCCTATGCCTTTTAATTGGAGCATTTAGTCCATTGACGTTTAAAGTAGCTATTGATAAGTATGTACTTACTGCCATTGTTTAACTTTTTTTTTTCTTAGTGTTTTAGTAGTCCTTCTCTGTTCCTTTCTTCTTCTATACAGAATTGATGGTCACTTTAGTTTGACCTCTGTCTGAAAGCTGTACTCTTTAACTCCCCTCCTCCCTCCTTTTATGTTTTTGATATCATATCTAACCTCTTTTTTGTGCATTTGTATCCATTACGTTCTTATCATGGAAATAGACAATTTTTCCTATTTGTGGTCTTCTCTTTTCCCCTTAAATCAGTCCCTTTAACATTTCTTGTAGCACTGCTTTCTTGGTGACACACTCCTTTAATTTTTGCTTGTCTGGGAAATTTTTGATCTCTCCTTCCATTTTGAATGATAACCTTACAAGGTAGAGTATTCTTGGTTGTAAGTTTTTTCCTTTTAGCACTTTAAATATATCGTGCCATTCTCTTCTAGCCTGTAAGGTTTCTGCTGAGAAGTCAGCTGATAGCCTTATGGGGTTTCCTTTGTATGTAACTTGACATTCTCTTGCGGCTTTTAGGATTCTCTCTTTACCTTTAATTCTGGACATTTTGATTATGATGTGTCTTGGTGTGGGCCTCTTTGGGTTTATCTTGTTTGGGGCTCTCTGTGCTTCCTGTACCTGGATCTCTGTTTCCTTCCTTAGGTTAGGGAAGTTTTCATCTATTATTTCTTGAAATAGATTCTCTGCCCCCTTGTCTCACTCTTCTCCTTCCGGGACACCTATAACACGGATGTTAGTGCGCTTGATGTTGTCCCAGAGGTCCCTTAGACTGTCCTCACTGTTTTTAATTCCTTTCTCTTTTACCTGTTCAGCTTGGGTAATTTCTTCTAGTCTTTCGTCCAGCTCACAGATCCGTTCTTCTGTATCCTCTACTCTGCTTTTGAGTCCCTCTAATGAATTTTTCATTTCCAGTATTGTATTCTTCATTTCTGATTGGTTCTTTTTTATATCTTCCATTTCTTTGTTGACATTCTCGCTGAGTTCCTCTATTCTTCTCCCCAGATCAGTGAGCATCCTTAACACTCTTAGTTTGAACTCTCTGTCAGGTAGGTTGCTCATTTCTGTTTCACTTAGGTCCTTTTCTGGGGTTTTGTCCTGTTCCCTTACTTGGAATGTATTCTTTTGCCTCCTCATTTTGCCTCTTTCCCTGTGCTTGTGTCTATGTATTAGGTAGGTCAGCTACGTCTCCTGCTCTTGGATAGGTGGCCTTATGTAAGTGATGCCTTAGGAGGCTTCCAGTGTGCTTCCCTCAGTTCTCAATGTTCCAGGGGTGACCCCTATGTGGGCTACGTGTGTCCTTCTGTTGTGGCCTGTTTTCTCTCCCTGTTGGCACCCAGGGAGGCCGAGTTATGCTCCTGACCAGCTGTTGTAATGCTCAGCTGCTTGTAGTTGTTGTGGGCCCTTCAGTCTCTTTATCAGGTGTGGGGAGCCCCAGCACTGTTGGCTGCAAGTTCTAATACCACATTTGTGTTGCAGTCTTTCTTTTAAGTGAGTAGGCCCCCAGCGCGGCAGGTTGTTAGGCTCAGGCCTTACAATTGCTGTAAGCCTCTAGCCTATTAGATCTCTTGTCAGCTCTCTGAGGATTGCAGCTGGGTGGGGCTGGCCTCAGGCACAGGAGCACCCGATTGTTTCAGGCTTTGGAAGGTGGGGCAAACCCCCTATGTGGGTCTTTGAGAAGCACAAGTCTTCTGCAGCTGACAAGCCCTGCCGCCCACAGGTCCACACACACAGTCAACACAGTCCTGCCCCGTGTGAGCACCCCGACCTCCCCAAGCAGACCCAGTCTCTCCACGGTGGGGAGCTCCACACACTCCGCCACCACCCCACACTCTCCACCCACTCCTTGTACACACCCTGCCTCGCTAAATTTGGCTCAGTTGCCAGGCTGCAGAGAATCCAGTCACCTATCTATGCAGGCCCACAAGTTGCCTGAGGGCTTGTTGTTGGGTGGGGCCAGTCTCTAGGGTGGGCTGCCTGCCCTGGCTGAGCTGGATTAAATCAGTGCTCTAGCGGGTGGGGCAGACCCTGGGCTAGCAGGCCCCAGGGAGAACTCCAATGGCGTCTGTGTCAGCACGCTCACACCAGGCCACAAGAATGGCCGCCACCAATGTCCCAGTCCCTGGAGAGGTCTCACCTCTCACCGAGATGCACTCAGGGCCTATTAGGTGAGTCTCTTTTCACCACAGCACTGTGCACCTTTCTTTCTGGTGATTTTAGGTTGCTTTCTGAAACGGGTGAGTTGGCGCGCGGGCCCTTTAAGAGCCGGTTTTAGTTTCTTTGTGAACCAGCTTTTCTGGGGGTACTCCCCAATGTTTTAGTAGCAGGCAAAGTCAGATATTATGCCGCTCATCTTGATTGTGCTGGGTCCACAAAATGCCCACAGTGAGGGCGCTCCCAGGCTCAGGGCGCCGCTCCTCCTGGGGCTGTGGACCTGTGAGCTGCTCCCGGGCGGTCGTGAGGCGCTGCGGCTTGTGAAGGTGGCGTTTTTCCTCTCCAGAAGGGAGTCTCTGCCTCTTTCACCTCAGTTAGGATTGTCCGTTGTTGCAGGCATTCCTCTTATCCAGTTTTCAGTTCTGTCTCAGGGGTAATTTTTCCACGAGTAGTTGTAAATTGGCTGTGTCCGCGGGAGGAGGTGAGTTCAGAGTCTGCCTGCGCCGCCATCTTGATTTCCTCTCTTAGATTTTTAAATGTACACACAAAAAGAAAGCCATGAACATATTTGTGTATGTATGTATAAAGACTTCAAACAATAGTGTCTCAACTTTCTAGATGCTTTCCCCAAGACAGCTGCTACTCTATTTTGTTTATAAGCATATGGCACACATGTTCACATGGAGATGTAATTTTGTGTTTGTTTTTTAGGTTAATTGGTGCCTTTACGTATTTTTCAAAAGTTTATTTTTTGCATAATAATATATCCTGGAGTTTTTCAAACGTCACTACATATATGTTTACCCGATTCATTGGAACTGCTACATACATGCTGTTCTAAGAATGCAGTCACCACAATTTATTCAACCAATTATCACTTGATGGATTTGTTCCTACTAATAATGTTTTGGTTAACATCTCTTTTACTTACTATATCCACATCTGAATAGTTCTCTAACATAGATACCTAGAAGTGGAATTGCTACCTTGAAGGTTACACAAATTTAAGTCTTTATAAGATGCTGCCAAATTACCATCCAAAAAGGCTATACCAGTTTATACATCCAACAACAGAGCATAAATGAGACTTCCTAGTCCTCTGCAACTTCATGATTATCATGATTAAAATTTGCCAATGTGTTAGGTGAAAATATCATTATTTTTATTTGCATTTTCCTGATTATTAGTAAGGTTGAGCATCCTTTCATATGTTTATGGGCATTTGCATTTCTTCTTCTGAGTCTTGTTTACTATACATCCTCTATTAGGATTGCTTTTCTCCTGGTAAGATAATTCAAAGAACTGGGCTTTGAGAGGAAGGATGGTTCATCAATGGGGAAACGAGAAACACTGTACACAAACATATCTTAGTTTGTTACTGAATATTGTAGCCCAGAACCACTTGTGGATAAACAAAGTCAATATTGTCAGTGATTGAGTAGATTTAATATACTAACATAAAATAGTTTTAGAATGCTGTGTAAGTTTCACTCAATAGTGTTTCAGGTAACCTTTGACAAATGACTTAACTTCTCTGCAGCTCAGTTATCTCCTGTGTAAAATGGAGATAATATTACCCACCTGATAGAGTTGTTTTGAGGATTAATTGAGTTTGATCTGTATAAAGTGCTTGGAATAGTGCCTGGCATATAGCAAGTGCTATATAAGTATTAATTATTATTATAGTTTCCAGGAGGAAGATTGTGCAAATAACTCACTTTACATGTGCTGGTGAACAGAGTTTATGTAAAAAATGGTGATTTGAAAAGCAATTCAAGGGGCCAGCCCTGTAGCACAGTGGTTAAGTTTGGCTCTCTCTGCTTCTGCGGCCTGAGTGCGTGGGTTTGGATCACAGGCGCAGACCTACACCACTCATCAGCTATGCTGTTGTGGCGACCCACATACAAAATAGAGGAAGATTGGCACCAAAGTTATCTCAGGGTGAATCTTCCCCCAACCCCCAAAAAAGCAATTCAAGAATTATATATATGTAAGTATATACATATATATATATATATATATATGAGAATTTCTCGTTATGTGAGTGAGGACTGGGATGGTAAGCAATTATTATGAAATCCCCCAAGAGAGGAACTGGTATGTGAGAAGTCTACCTGATGCTGCCAACCAGCTGTTTTGGTTGTATTTCTCCTCCTGGAGTGCAGGTAGGTAAGTGAGTGGGGGGCAGGAAAGCCAACTAGGGCAGAGCATCCTACCAGAGGACACTCAAAGCAGTGAGCAGTATGACATCCAAGCCTAAATCTTTGAGGGTGTCATGAAAGTTAGGAGCTCTTTAGACGCCATGTAAAGAGTAGAACAGACTCAGCCCAGCGCCAGGAGTTGGGCAGGAGTTGAGTCAGAATGAGAACAGTCAGTGATCGCAGAAGAGGCAGTGGAACAATTGCGTCAATCTTGTTGGCCCTATATGCCTCATTTTCATGAGTCAGTGGTTGTTATGCAGGCTTAAATGCAAAAGACAACAGGATTCAACACCTAAACCAAGTGGAGAATGACCATGGTCTATATTGACTAGACTAAAACCACCACAACCTTGAATTTGTACATTGTTGCTTTGTGCCACAGCACATGATATGCAGCAAGCACTCTGAATTCAGGGTTCTAATGACTCAGAATATAACACTAAGGATCTGCTCATTACATTAGAGTCCAGGGTTCAAAGACGTGGATCAATTTAATAAGGTATCTAACCAATGGACATCCGGCGTCACCTTGTTTCACCTGCTCAAGGAAATGCTCCACTGCCAGTTGATAGATGTAAACATCAAAATGGATTTTAAAGGTGTAAATATTAAGAGACCTCTATAACTAGTAAAAAAAAAACTGACATTAATGAGAGAACAGGAGATTGTATTTGTTTTCCTAAACCATGAAGTTGAAATCATCGTAAATTCTTCCTAAACTAAGGCAACTGCAATGAAACGTTTACTTCCACACTCTTCTCCTATTTCTTCTAGTCTATGCTTTGTATTTGCAGAAGGGTATCTTTCATTTTCTTTTTAAAATTCTGTCCGAATATTTAAGCTTGACATATCCTCTGAATTATTTCTGGAAACTCATTCTGATATCGTGACCTTTCACAGTTTGACATATTTGTATGTTATTAAAACCCTGCAGAGGTTTTCCACGAGTTTAATTTTAGTTGTAGGGTGAGTTTTGAGTATCAGGTCTGTGTTATTTTAAAAATTATATCAGCAGCATAAATTGTAATGGCTTCTTGCCCATATTTTGTTGGGAAGAGTAGGGTGAGGTGTGCGAAGACGGGGGAAATGGGGATATGAGGAGGAATAGAAGCAGGTTGTGGAAAAGACCCTCAACTTGGAGTCAAAAGATATGTGACTGAAACGAGTATCACAACTTCCTAGCTAAACGAATCCATGAACTTTCTTTCTTACATTTGTAAAATAAATAACTGTGGGGTTTAAAAAGCTAATGTGTGTGAAATTTTTCCATAGTAATAGCTAACATTTTTGAGTGCACACTATGTACCAGGATCTCAGCTAAGTGCATTATGTGGATCATTTCATTTACTCCTCACAACAACCCTGTGAGTTAGGAATTGTTAGTTGCATCGTTTTACAGATGTACAGTTTACAGAAATCAAATAACTTGCCCAAAGTTACAAAACTTGTTAAGCGTAGTAAGTGGAGTTGTAGGCTCAGCACTAACTCCAACATTAAACTTCATCACTGTTTTACATATTTGTTTCTTCTATGCTTTATTGGATCCTAATACACATCAGCACAAAATAACTTTTAGCTGTTGTGCCAACTCTGACTCTCTGAAGTTCTATGCTTGACAACCATTTTTCTTAATAGAACACTTACTTCTCAATAAAACATTGTGCTGAGTGTTTTACATATATTTTCATTTAATCATCATAACAACCCCGTGTTATAGGATTACCCCCATTTTACAGAGGAGGAAAATGCAGCATGAGAAGTTAATTGAATTCCCCAGTATTAAACGTTATGTGGGAATCATGATTTGAACCCAAGTTTACCTGGCTCCATGGTCCACTTACTTAAGAACAATACTATATGGACTCACATCATATGCAGCGGTTAAGTTCTAAAGTCAGTGTATAAGGCAAAAATTGCATATAATCAAAAAACTACCACAAAAAGTCTTTTTAATCACAGCTCAAGTACCATACACAAGCATATTCTATGCTACGTTGGAGACGAATAAGTTCAATACCAGAAATTTCTCCTCCAGGATCGGAACAGATTGCTGTTTCTTCAATTCAGCACAGATGAAAGAGTTAGTTTATGTTTAGAGGCCATGTTTTTCAAAAGTAAGTGTCTTTAACATAAAAATCATGCCCAGCTCAATGAAGTGTTCATATTATAAGAAGTAACTGAAAACTGAAGCCAACTGACTGAATAACAAAGTAATGTTTCCCATTTCATGCTCTCTCCAGGGCAAATAGCCATTGACTGAAATGGTTCACCTGTACTACGAAATTTTTACTTTTTTATTTTTCTTTTGAGCATATATAATGTGCTTCTACTACATACTGTGAGGCCACATTAAGGGTCAGAGGGAAATAGGGTAATCGTTAATAATTCACGTAGGTTATGAGTATGAGAGTGGTAGTTTTTGCCTTAACTGTAGTAAGTACTTAAGTATTAACTATATCTGAAGCTCATTCTTCCTCTCATATCCACATAGCTTATATCTCTATTTTATAAAATTCCACACACTTTTCTTATTTGTCTATAAGTCCCCAAGGGTAGGAAAAATAACTGTCCTGCTGACCACTTTATGCCAGAGTCCAGCAGAACAGCTGGAACACAATGGCCCGACTCAAAAAATTTTTGTTGAATAATGAATGAATAAACAAACAAATGATTATGTTCTCTTTAAAGTTAGAATCTTGCTGCAATGTCAGAAGAACCCATATTATTTTATGGAGTTAACCTTCACTCAGTTTGACCCTCTCATATCCGGAAGTCATGGAGAACACAATCTATTAGATTTCCTGGAACTCTAGCCATCAAATACGCTTAGCACTTGATTACAGAAAATGTTCAATAAAGGCAAGAGAATGGACTAAGTAGTCAAATTGCCTGAGTTCATGTGCCTTGACATTTACCTAACCTCTCCAAGCCTCAGTTTCCTCAACTGTAAAATGGTAAAACAATAATTATACCTAAGACTTCTTAAGTATAAATTATATGACAGGCACTGTTCTAAATGCTTTATATGATTAAGCTCATTTAACATGCCCAGGAGCCCTGTGAGATAGCATCTGTCCATTTAAGGATCTGGTTCTGGGTTGCACAGCTAGGAAGCAGGAAGCTAAGCTGACATTTTACCCAAGTATTTTGACTCCAAAGCCTGCATTTGTAACCAGTGCTCTATGTTGCCTCACAGTGTGGTCATGCTTAAAGTGGCCAGCCTCATAAAGCA
Source organism: Diceros bicornis minor (assembly GCF_020826845.1). Lineage (NCBI taxonomy): Eukaryota > Metazoa > Chordata > Mammalia > Perissodactyla > Rhinocerotidae > Diceros > Diceros bicornis. Next base: position 11,431,516 of record NC_080767.1, on the reverse strand, counting down.
TTAGGTGCAGTGTCCAATGCATAAAGAGGTCTCGATAAATATTAGCTCTGATCATTAATAATAATATAATAATTGCATGCTCTGCATTTAACAGAGCATGGCAACCACAGGGAACGCTGTGGTCAGGCCACCCTAATCCCCCTTCCAAACAGAGACCTCGTTATTCCAGCTGCCAGGAGCGTTGATGGCTGATAACTCACGACCAAGTCACTCTTTGGGAAATGCCCTCTGATAAAGGGAGCAACCTTGACCAAGATTCACACCCTCTCGAGGAAGCCCTCTTCCAATGTCCGGTTGATAAGGGAAGGTTGGGGAAGTAGAACAAAGGGTCTGTCCCCTTGCCTCAATTTGGGACAACTCTGAAAGGCCCACCCTGCTCCAGAGCTCCCTGTGGGGTCTGGTCAGGACTCTGTTGCAACTTCATCACCTTCTCCCTCTGCCCAATCCCTCATCCCCCACAGGTGCTGCTCCCGGCACATTCTCCAGTAAACTTCCTACATTCATATCTTCATGCCAGAGTCTGTTTTTGTAGAACCTAGCCTAAGACCATAAGAGAAGACTCCACAGTGCCTCACAGCTGCTTGAAGCTACAGGATGCTCCACACGTGTTTGGTTTCTCACAGAGAATTGCATCCCAGACCTCTTACAGACCATGGAGAGTGGGATTCTCCCATGGTGGGCCCACTCTGCTTCCGGCATCACCTTTCTTTGACTGTTACATTCCTACCCAAACACCTTTCTTGATACACACCTTTCTTTACTCTCTTATTTCCATATTGAATCTATCATAAACTTTTTCACTGGAAAGCTGATGATAAAAGTATATAAAATTACTTAACAAGTATGAAGTCATTTCATTTACTATAACGAAAATAAATAAAACATGCCAAAATTCAAATTTCCAAGGAAATCTAAAATTGTGCCCAATTTAAAATGTCTTTACATTTGTTTCTTAATTCTAGTGCCTAAATTGGAGCATCAGTCTCAAAGTAATCTTGATTTGACTTATGCACAAATGTCAGCTCTCATGTCTGTAGCTAAAGACTCAAGTTATTAACAGAATATTGGTAATAATCTTGCTACTTCCCCAAACTGTACTGCAAAAACAATATCTCCATCTCAGATTACTCCTTGATGGAGACCAAGTGAGGCTGCAATTTTATACACTCTCAGTTGGCTGAGTTGAGCTTCTCGGACCAGAGCTTCTCTATGCAAGAGTTATATATAGATTAATGGAATTAACCAGAAGAAAAAAAAAAAGGAAAAAAGAAATGTTCATAATTCTTCAATGCCTGAATATAAAAATACAATGATCCACTCTTAATTCTAGCAGAAAAATTGTGTGGGTCACAATTCTCTGGGAAGTGAGATTGTCTCACGCCTGACAATTGATCAAGTCTAGTTGGAATATTAATATTTGAGTGACCTTGTATGGACATTATTCGAAAATAAAAAGCCTGTGTATTTTTATCTATATCCAAACACTTCCACATTTGAGAATAAGGTAATTTTACACTAATTGGCTAACTGAACATGTGATGTGCTGAAGTGATACTAACAAAGCACAAACATAAGAGAAAGAAAAGAATAAACACAACCTGTCTTCCCAAGACTGCAGTCCTCAGAGGAAATGTGGCAGACATTTGCCCACGAAGAAATGCCCATAGTGGTCCATTTGGGAGTTTTTGGTACCAGTACAAATTTAAATCAGGGGACACAGGAACATTTTGCAGAGAGTTTGCTATGGTCTGAATGTTTGTGTCCTCCCTATCCCAAATTCATATGTTGAAATCCTAACTCCCAAAAGTGATGGTGTTAGGAGGGGAGGCCTTTGGGAGATGATGAGGTCATGAGGGTGGAGCCCTGATAAGTGAGATTAGTGTTTTACAAAAGAGACTCCACAGAGCTCCCTAGCCCCTTCTGCCGTGTGAGGAAACAAAAAGTCTGCGACCCAGAAGAGGGCCCTCACCTGACCACGCCGGCACCCTGCAGTCAGACTTTCAGCTTTCAGAACTGTGAGAAATAAATTTCTGTTGTTTACAAGTGACCCAGTCTGTGATATTTTGTTACAGCACCGTAATGGGCTCAGACAGAGTTCTCACACCTAAAGACATCTTCCCTAGGCAACGACAGAAGCTCTCCCCCACAGAGGGAGTACTTTAAGTCCACTCAAATTAAATGAGTGAAGCTTTTCTCTCTTTCCTCATCAGGGACCGGGAATATCACATTTACACATGACTCCAGTTTTCTTCAAAGGAAATGTTTCCACAAGACAATGCCTCTGAAGGGGCTCACTGCATCAGGGAGGTGGATGATTCAAAGGGCAGGATTCTTCCATAGCAGCTAACAGGACCCTCTTCTCTCCACACAGTCCAGCAACTGCAGCTGGGAAGACTGCCCATTCCTACACAGAACCAACCATAACTAGCAGTTTTATTTTCATTGGCAGCTACTTTTATGATTCAGACGTCCCTATCCCCTCAGGTTTTCCAGAGCTGCTAAACAATCTTTCCATACTGTCTGCAACTTGACAGAGTGTCGGGGGAGGTGGGCTGTAGGTAACTGACTGAAACTCTAATGCGATTTCACTATTCTTTACAGCTAACGGTGTACAGGTCCCTGTGTTTGGGATTAATTGTTTGCTAAGTTTCTAAGTTTTTTAAACTTACTACATTTTGAGCTCAGGCCCAAATTCAAATAATGATGAAATAAATTCCTTTCCTTTTTTTCAGATCTTAGAAAATTTACAAAGGCACAAATTAGATGTTATTTTTAGATAGTAGATAACTCTTACCCACCAGCATTCAGATGAATGTAAATAATTCAGAAACAAGTGGTTTGAATGAACCTTAGGATGTTTATGAGTGTATAAATTATGAGGAAAATAAAAGGGATCAAAACACTTTCACTTTTAGTTAAAATTATTTGATATGTTGTGGTGCACATTATCATTACTGAGCTTTCCTACCTTAATTTAAATGAGTGCATTTTTTAAATGCTTATTTATTACAAGAGTTAAAAGTGGAAGAATTGTATACCAGGTTTTACAAAATCTTCAGAAACTATGAAATCTATGAAAACGCAAAAGCTAAGGGATTGAGGGTGTAACTAGGTGACCTCCAAAGTCCTTTCAGTTCTAAGGGTCTAACATCTAGAAGTTCTTTGTTTGCATTCTGGTTGAGTACTTCCCCTATCACATTTACCAAATTTACATAAATGCACAATGTATCATTTTAAACTGCATAATGTGTCATTTGCACACTTCTCTCTTAATTCAAACAGAATACACAGAACTTGGGGGAACCGATGGATTGATTGCTTGGTTGAATTTTGATGTACTGTTTTCCACAAAGGATTTGAGACAACCGGCAAAAAAACAAACAAACAAAAAAAGCATGAAATGCAATAGTGGAATATAAATGGTATAAAACATAAAATAAGAAATTAATTTTTAAAAAGGCCAAAAAAATAATGTTAGTATACTTGCTGTACCTAAATTCCTAAGTTGGTACTGAGCTTCCTGGTAAAGAGAGTGAAAGATGTAATAAGAGCCACTTACATTTCTCATTTCAGAATGGAGAGAGTATCGTAGTTCTTAAAGGGAAACCAAACTTTTTCTATAAATTATTTCTACAAGAATTGCTCACAGAGAATTTTATATAAGCACGACAAAGCTAGGTAGTAAAGAAAATCTTCAACTTTATTTCCAGCAAATGCTTTAGAAAACTTCGGTGTAGCAATTAAAATAAAAGACAAGCACGTAATATTAAATATAATTTATATGCAATTCTTCAAAGGAATACACTATTGCCATCCAACTGTACAGGTTTGCGGTGACTCAGTCTAATTGAAAGAGGATAAACTGATCATTGCCTTCTGTTGCCCTCTATTGAAATGCAGAGATGCTCCCAAAAACTGAGTTAAGTAATACAGCCTGCCTATATACTAAAGCCTTTTATTTTTTAAAGTTCTTTTCATTATTTTCTTAATACTATATAGAGTTTGTTTTTAGTCAATAATAATAATAGTTAATACTGAGTGCATGTTATGTGCCAATGTGACAATACAGAAGTTCAGAAATGTTTCCCCATTCAAAATTTGAGCCTTCTTTCCTCCTCAGATGCTAGGTCCTCTTGTTGATATTTGACCCATTTCTTCCCCTCTACTCACCACTCAGGTTAACTTTCTCTTACAAATTTCCCAAAGTCACCAGTAACACTCCCCATCATTTGTCACCCTAACTCAAAGAAACACGTACTAGAACATTTCAGTCTAAGATTAGGTCCCAGCTGTGGCTAAGTCTTTTTGGTCATAGTCATAAGCTCCAATGTGTCATGAGAGGGAAGACAAAGACTGGCATTTTGGAGAGACTGTCTGCATCTGTAGGCCCTGATCCCCGCAGCTTCAAGACAAAGAATTATCTTTGTCTTGTTTGTTTGTTTGTGGGTGAGAAGTTTTGTTTTTTTGTTGTTCTACTGTTTTGTGGGTTTTTTTTCAAAAGTGTTTATGAATTTCTTTTGTATTCTTACAGACCAAGGGGGAAGGGTGGGAGGGAGGGCCAGAGCTGAAACCTCTAGTGGCCCCTGTCCTTTATTCATTTATCGGTCCAAGCATATGATACATCTATTCTTCTGATTGTTAGAAAGCAGGCAAAATATGGTTGATTCAGCTAGTACCTAGTCTGCTGGAAGTAGGAAAGTCTGAATTTGTCACTAGTTATTGCACATCAATTTGGTATCATAAGCAAGTTTGGAGAGGTACCAAAGAGTTAAGTTCATATATATCATCCAAGGAAGAGTGGATCCCATTATCTCTTTATACACACAATGAGATCTGTTTTCCTGGGACCAAAGGTTCACTTATTAAAACAAAGACAGGACAGAAATGCAATACAGTGCATTCAAGGCAGTAAATGCCAAGGCTGTGGGGGGTGGGGGGGTGTGCACTTATGTGTGTGCTGAAAAAATTACCAGCCCCATAACTATTTCCCTGAGCAGTCCTCTCATGAGTCCAATATAAGGTAGAAAATACCAATTAATCTGGCCAGAAGGACTTTAGAGAATATTAAGTACTTTATGAAGCCAAAAGACAACGTGAGAAAGAATAACATGATGCCTCAAGCTCATTTCATAGGGGTACCATTTGACTCAGGTTTCTATGGATCACAGAAGTCTTTGCTCAGGATGGAAGCTTTTGATGTCCATTTTTTCAAGGCCTTGTCTTCTTTCTAAAATCCATGATAGAAAGCAGCATCAAGTAGAAGTCTACGTATTTCCATTCATGAAGATATTCTGGAACGAAAATTGGCACCTGTATTTGAAAAAGCCCAATGTTTCTAACTGTTTTATTCCATGATGAGAATGAAAATCCTGGAAGCTCAGAGAACTGTGAAGATTCAGAGTGGTGAGGATGCTCTAAAAGAAAAGAAACAAACATCTATATAAATGTGGCCCTTTAAGCTCCTTGGCCGTAAAATAATGTCAAATTCCAAAGTGAATAGATAGTAATCTGTTTATTCAGTTTATTCCTTATTCTGTTTTAACTTTAAGTACATCTTTACTGTAGGCATTTAAAATTTTCTGTACTATTAGCTAGACACTATGCCAAGCACTTTACCTGCATTTTCTCATTTAATTATCACAATGGTCCTATAAATATTTTCCCCATTTTATAAATAAAGAAACTGAGGCTTAGAATTGTCACATAGCAGGTAAGCCAGGAGGCAAAAACAAGTCTGATTGATCTGGAACCTTCTCTGCTAACCTTCCAAGTTGGCAGATAATCAGATGTCACTTTTCACAATTGCAAGACAGAGAACATAGCGAAGGTAAAGAGATGAAGGAATTTGAATTTAGAACACCTAAGTTTAAGTTGTACAATCTTGGCAAAGACACTTAACCACTGAAGTCTCAATGTGCTCTTCTGTAAAATGGACACAATGAAAAAATAATGTCTCCAGGTTTGTGTATGAATCAAATGAAATGAAGCATGTGAATGCACTGTATAAATACTGTTAATATTGTATGGCTCTTATTATCATCATTAATTTTCTGAGGTTTGTTCCCTCTCTTCTGAGTAGCTCTTCAAATCTGCTGTGGTATAGGAATCAGGCTTGTTGGAATGCTCTGAGTAAAAGTTGAACGTTTTTCTATAAATAAAATGTGTGAACTTCAGCGCATTGGCACTCCAGTTTTTTTGGCTCCTTGCGTATGTATTTACTTATTTTCTAGTTCCTAAATATGTTTCAAATGTGAGTGGTAACTGGGTAATTACTTGCTAGATTAGTTATAACTTTAATTTGCATATCACTTTTTCACATCAAAATATGTAAATGACTTAATTTAAAAGAATTTACTAATTAAAAAAAAGATAACCATTATTTTATATTAATATTTCTCTGATCTTTTCCAATTTCTATCAATGCGTAAATGAAGATTTTATATACAGAATTGTAATCAAAGTGTATGCAATCCATACCTGATTTTTTTCCATATTTGTAGGTGATTTATCAAAAGCTAAAATTTTCATATTCATTATTTTACTGACTGAAGGAAATAATATAGAATTAATAAGCCATAAATAACTTAATCATTCCCCTATTGTTAAATATTTATGATGCTTTCCAGATTTCTACAATGTTTCAATTGTGCTGCAAAATACCTTTCTACTTAGAATTTTTGGTTTTTCTTCCTTTCTTCCTTCCTCTTTTTTTCTTCTTTGTTTTTTTGGTATTAAATTCCATGTAGCAGATGATTTTATCAAAAAGGATCAACAGTTGTGTGGCTCTCCTTATGTGTTGATAGCTTGACTTTATAATCAGCATAGGAGTGTTCCTACTTCTTCAAAGCACTAACAATGTAGACTTAAGCACTTTGATCTATATATTTTAATTTTTCTATGTGATTATATTTAGCTCTTTAATCAAACTGAAGTATTTTGGGTAAAAAAATGAGTTTTCTCAATGCTAATATGCAAGCTTCCAAGAACCAGTCATTTAATAAGAACAGCATTTCCCACTCTTTTTATGTCTATGGGCAAGAACTACAGGCATATCTTGGAAACATCGTGGGTTCAGTTCCAGATCACCTCAATCAAGTGAATATTGCAATAAAGCAAGTCACATGAATTTTTTGGTTTCCCAGTGCATATAAAAGTTATGTTTATACTCTACCGTAGTCTATTAAGTGTGCAATAGCATTATGTCAAAAAAAACAGTGTACATACCTTAATTAAAAATAGTTTATTGCTAAAAAGTGATAACCGTCATCTGAGCCTTCAACAAGTAGTAATCTTTTTGCTGGTGGAGAGTCTTGCCTCGATGTTAATGACTGCTGACTGATCAGGGTGGTGGTTGCTGAAGGGTGGAGTGGCTGTGGTAATTTCTTAAAATAAGACAATGATGAAGTTTGCTGCATCCATTGACTCCTCCTTTCACAAACTATTTCTGTGTAGCATGCGATGCCGTTTGATAGCGTTTTACCCACAGTAGGACTTCTATCAAAATTGGAGTCAATCCTCTCAAACCCTGTCCCTGCTTTATCAACTAAGTTTATGTAATAGTCTAAATCCTTTGTTGTCATTTCACCAGTCTTCACAGCATCTTCACCAAGAGTAGATTCCATCTCAAGAAACCACTTTCTTTGCTCATCCGTAAGAAGCAACTCCTCATCCATTAAAGTTTTATCATGAGATTGCAGCAATTCAGTCACATCTTCAGGCTCCACTTCTAATTCTAGTTCTGCTGCTCTTTCCACCACATCTGCAGTTACTTCCTCCACTGAAGTCTTGAACCCATCAAAGTCATCCAGGAGGGTTGGAATCAACTTCTTCCAAACTCCTGTTAATGTTGATATTTTACCTCTTCCCATGAATCAAGAATGTTCTGAATGGCATCTAGAATGGTGAATCCTTTCCAGAAGACTTTCAATTTACTTTGCCCAGATCTACCAGAGGAATCACTATCTGTGGCAGCTATAGCCTTACGAAATATATTTCTTAATAAGACTTGAAATTACTCCTTGATCCTTGGGCTGCAGAACGGATGTTGTGTTAGCAGGCATGAAAACAACACTAATCTCATTGTACCTCTCCATCAGAGCTCTTGGGTGACCAGGTGCATTGTCAATGAGCAGTAATATTTTAAAAAGAATTTTTTTTCTGAAAAGCAGTAGGCCTCAACAGCGGGCTTAAAATAAACCACATTGTAAACAGATGTGCTGTCATCCAGGCTTTGTTGTTCCATTTATAGAGCACAGGTGGAGTAGATTTAGCATAATTCTTAAGGGCCCTAGGATTTTCAGAATGGTAAATTAGCATTGGCTTCAACTTAAAGTCACTAGCTGCGTTAGCCTCTAACAAGAGAGTCAGCCTGTCCTCTGAAGCTTTGAAGCCAGGCATTGACTTCTCCTCTGTAGCTATGAAAGTCCTAGAGATGGCATCTTTTTCCAATAGAAGGCTGTTTTGTCTACATCTAAAATCTGTTATGTAGTGTAGCCCCCCTCAATAATTATCTGAGCTAAAGCTTCTGGATAACTTGTGCAGCTTCCACATGACCAGTTGCTGCTTCATCTTGCACTTTTATGTTATGGAAATGGCTTTTTTCATTAAACCTCATGAACCAATCTCTGCTAGCTTCAAACTTTTCTTCTGCAGCTTCCTCACCTCTCTCAGCCTTCAATGAATTGAAGAGAGGTAGGGCCTTGCTCTGGATGAGGCTTTGGCTTAAGGGAATGTTGTGGCTGGTTTGATCTTCTATCCAGACCACTAAAACTTTTTCCATATCAGCAATGTGGCTGTTGCACTTTCTTATTGTTGATGTGTTCATTGGAGTAGCACTTTTAATTTCCTTCAAGAACTTTTCCTTTGCATTCACAACTTGTCTAACTGTTTAGCACAAGATGCCTAGTTTTCAGCCTATCTCAGCTTTCAATACACCCTCCTCACTAAGATTAATCATTTCTAGTTTTTTATTTAAAGTGAAAGACGTGTGACTCTTCCTTTCACTTGAACACTTAGAGGCCATTGTAGTGTCATTAATTGGCCTAATTTCAGTATTGTTGTGTCTCAGAGAATACAGAAGCCCGAGATGGGGGAACAGCTGATCAGTGGAGCAGTCAGAACACACACAACATTTATCATTCAAGTTCACCATCTTATATGGGCGTGGTTTGTGGTGCCCCAAAACAATTACAATAATAACATCAAAGATCACTGATCACAGACCATCATAAAAAATATAATGAAAAAGTTTGAAATACTGTGAGAATTACCAAAATGTGATACAGACATGAAGTGAGCAAATGCTGCTGGAAAAATGGCGCCAATAAACTTGCTCAATGAAGATTTGTTACAAACCTTCAACTTATAAAAAATGCAGTATCTGCGAAGAGCAATAAAGTGAAGTGAAATAAAACAAGGTAGGCCTGTATATTTTGAACTATCACTTGATGTGTTTTTCCTTTTTGCTAATTAATTAATTTGTTCTTAATTTTACATCCATCTCACTGTTGAAGCTAGACAGAGAAGATAAAGTTTATTGCATAATTTAAGGGAGAAGAGAGAGGATAGAATCATATTTTGGCTTTTCAGCTCTTGAGTTGATTTTGCAAAAATATGCAGATATGATCATTCTTGAAGGCCACATTTTCAAGAGCCAGGCTTGAGAGAGAAAGTTTTTGTTTTTGTTTTGGAATTCTAAAAACTTGAAAGAGCTAGGGACCAACATTTGGAGAGGTCATAAATTTTATCCATAGATGGATTGAAAAAAGTGTACAGGATGATGTAAGAGTTAGTTGAGATAATAAAAATGGTATCAGCTGACAAGAAAAGGAAAAGTAAGGGGGATTGACTACAACTTTTCTACAGCGAGCCTCTAAAGGTGCCTCGCTCTCCATTTCATTTTGGGGTTGGTGATGAACAGACTTCAGGGTGGCCCCCCTAATCCCCACCTCCTTGTGTCCACACCCTTAAATAATCCTTCCTGTTGAATGAAGGCAGGACTTGTGACTTGATTCTAACCAACAAAATATAGCAAGTTAACAAGATGTCACTCCCATGATTAGGTTACACTTCATGGTAATGGTAATGGGATGTCACTCCTGTGATTGTGTTTCACATAAGACTCTATCTTAGCAGAATCTCTCCTTGAGGGCTTGATGAAATAAGCTGCCATGTTGGAGAAGCCCACATGGTAAGGAACTGCAAGCCGCTTCTAGGAACTATTGGTGGTCTCCAGGATCTGAGGATAGCCAAGAGCCAACAGCTAGCTAAATGTCAGGATTCTCAGTCCTACAACACCAAAAAACTGAATTTTGCCAACAACCTGAATGAGCACGAAAGTAGAGTCTTCCCTAGTTGTGCCTTCAGATGAGAATACAGTCCTGGCCAACAGCTTGATTGCAGCGTGGTGAGACCCTGAGAAGAGGACCCAAGTAAGCCATACCTGGACTCATGACTCTCAGAAACTATGAGATAATATATGTGTATTAATTTACTCAGCCAAATATATGGTAATTTGTTATTACCACCAACAGAAAACTAATACATGATTGAAATCCTCAAGGGAGAAAAAGATGGATTATATGAATTCCAAACAAGTTAAGAGCATCCCACGGCAGAAGGAAGTATTCCCTGGCAACTTGGAGCATAACCTATGAGACAGAAAGCCATATACGGAAGCCCCTAAGTGTTAGAACAGTGGCTGAGGGGAATGCCTAGACAGAGGACTGAAGGTAGTCTCCTCAAATTCCACACTCCCCAGTGTTGCATGGACAAGTCTCAGAAAATTCTCACAGCTGCCTGAGGTGCAGAAGTGGCTAAAGCCAATGGCCCAAAGAAGCCTGGAGTTAGAATAAGGAGGACACAGAAGGCATGACCCTTAAGCCTTCAACAGAAGATGGAGGCCCACATTAAAAGACACCAGTGGATGCTGGAACAGGGACAGAAGTGCCCACAAAGCTAATTCCCCTCATCTAATACCAGGATGATTCATAAGTACACTCCCACTCCAGGAAAGGGAAGAAGAGGAATGGGACAGAAAGAACCCTAAAAGACTGTGTTAAATCCAAACAGGTTGAATTTCCTTAAATTGGGCTATTTAAGTTTTTCACCATCCGTTAAAATGGAAACTTGAAAGCTAAATTAGATTTTAGTTATAGAGAAGTAAAATGACATTTTTACAACCCAAACTGCCACCTATTTGGAGCCCATAAAATTTGGAAACTCCTATATTTACTATGACAAACACAAAATATATATTTATGTGTGTATAGATATAGTAATATTATATTTGGGCTTTATTTTATCCCATTAGCCCCACTTTCTGATTCTGGCATATATTATATTTTCTATTATCTAACATTTTTCTGTTGATTCATTTATGTTTGATATCCTTACAAAGAACCCAATTGCAATTCAGGAAGTGTCTTCCATTTCAAGCTTTATTCCTCATATCTTTTTAATGTTTTGTTGGAATGACAAAATTCTCCAACACGAGTGAGATCTCAAAGCAGGGACCTTGTCATTTGTGTCTGCATTCTACACCAAACATCGATCACTTCGCTAACACAGAACCAATTTAGTTTCCACAAGTGATGTGTCAACAGTTTTTAAATTATGAGTGTTCCCAGCGTTTATCCTAATTCTAGCCACTAAAGAAGATTCTGACTGGAAGTCCTCAGTCTTCTGACAACCAGATTGGGCCCAGTTCTCTTGGGGTTTGTTATGCAGAACCAGGAAGAAAGCTAGAAGCAGAGAGACTATGGCTGAGGAAATCTTCAAACAGAGAAAGGTTTGAAGATTTTAGGGACAATTTAGGATGAAAGAAATGTGGAAGCTGTTGCAATGAATAAAGGAAATGAATGGGAAAGATGAAGAAAATTCAAAAATATTACTGCAGTGTATGTGTCTCTCTTCATGCACTTTGGAAAGTGCAAATAAAGTATTTGTTATTTTAAGATCATTTTGTGACTGGATGTGTTCATTTTAACCTTGATACCACTTACTTTAGGCCCTTTGTGAATGTATGGAATTGTTTTTCGTAAGCGCATGCTGAGTATGTTTAAGTTCATGATAGTTCAGGATCTTCGTTGTGTTGGGCCATGCAAGGAGTGTGAATCTTCACAGTGTGAGGCTGTAGAAGTAAATGTAAGCGCTTGGACTGAATGTGGGCTATTCCCAGGATATACTAGGGAGATGTTTGAGTGGTTTTTTTAACCATAAATCTCTGGTTTACATTTGGAATATTTCTCCTAAAAGCGAACAACATGCGTCTAACTAAATTTTTTCCCACAGATTTTGACACATGTATCAGTCACTTTGCTGTATAACAGATAACGAACGAAATCTCAGCAGCCTAAAACATAGCATTTGTTTCTCACTCACCAGACTGTTGTTCGCTGGGGTTCAGCTGATCTAGGCTGAAGTCAGTTGGACTTGGTTCCAAACCACAGGTGGGTCCATGTCTGTTTTACATACCTTTCATGGTCTTTGGACCAGCAGCTATCCAAAGAATGTTCTTCTTTGGTGAAAGACGGGAGCTCAAGAAAACAAGCCCAACTGTGCAAGCACATTGCAAGCCTTAGTTTGCATCATGTCCATTACAATCCTATTGGTCAAAGCAATGGGTTAGCCAAGCCCCAAGTCAAGGACTAGGAATATAAGCTCCACTTAGCATGAGGTCATATTACTGCTACAGTGGAATGGAGAGTTGAGATTAATAATTCAACCTGCACATACTGATAAATTATATTTTTATTATCCAGATATTCTATTTTACATGATCTTATATACAAATACATTGCTAAAGCCTTTCCTAACACACTCATAGGATTCAGTATAATCTCATTATCATCATATTTTCTGATCTTGTGAAAAATATAGTCATAGATTGTATTGGCTAGTTTCATATCTTTAAATCATATCCCTGACTATGTAGACAAGTAAGACTTGATGGCATTAGCAGACTCAGAAAGAAATAATGTATGGGCAACCTATAGACATTGCAGTCACTTGAAAACTGTGGATGCAAAAGTAAAAAAGCTGTAGGGAAACTCCCCCACCCATGCCATACACACACAGCTGCTTGCACCGCTAACTGTGGAGGCTGCCAGGAATAAGTTCCTGACTACCCACTTCTGGAGTGAAGATGGTGTATTTTGGCACTGGAGAAGATACCAGTAAAAAAAAAAATCTCTAATAGCAAATTTAAACCCCATGATGGAAAGGCTGATAAACCAGGAAAATCACAGCTTGATTTCAAAAGCAGCAAGGTGCTAGTAGGGAGACTTAAAGAGGAAGATTGAATAGCTGGTACGATAGAAAAGGAAGATTGCTTTTGCTGAAGACCATTTTCGAAACTCCATGGACACACGACTGCCGCCCACCAGCTGAAGGGCTTCAGGAAGAAGCCATACTAAGGGGGAGGAAATGGCAAATCTCTCAGTTACAAAGCATGAATGAAGATCAAGGCGGATATGGCCATTATAAACAAATGGGCTGCGAGTGTTTTCATTATGGGAAAAGCTCAGGCCTCACCTTAATGGCGTCAAGTGTCAGAACCAGCCAGGGTTCTTTTTGCCTGAGAGCAGATCAGAGGGAAAACCTCAGCCTACACAGCACCGGCTCTCCCATCTGCGGTCAGAGTGTAAAAGCTCCTCCCCATTTTGACTGCTATAAAAAAATAGGATTTTAGTTCTGCACCTGCCTTAAGCCATGGAAGCTTGGGCTATCCGTTTATTGACTCTCTGCCTCAGGCATCAGCTATTCATAATTGATTTGAAACTATATAAATATAATAATTTGTCTACCCTCTTCTTACTTTAGAGAGAATTTTTTAAAGTTCTGCAAAAATACATTAAGCTATTCCGAAAAAGAATACAGTAGTTATTCCCATTCCAGAATACGGTAGTTATTATTTTCATCCTGACTCATCCTAATCAGTCTCATTATATCAGCATTTTTAATGGATGAAGTGTTTTCCCATTGAGTTCTTGGTAGCGTTCCCTGTGATCATAAGCTAATCACGGCTGCTATTTTCTCAGCCTTGCTCAGTCTGCTCTCCACCATAGTAAATGCTGCAGTGATAGTACTGTTGGAGGAGAGGGGAGGTGGATTTTTTTTAACCCAATGATGGCACCTCAAAAGAAAAAGGTGCACTGCTTTTTGAGGGGATTTCAAATTCAGGAAGAGGTCATTCCTCTTTCAATAACAATTTCTAGATGATTAGCCCTCATTTCAAAGAGAAGTTCAATTCCCAGAAGGTTCTTCTTCAGCATAATCATGAGTATTTTTTTCTGCCTGCATCAACTGTAGCACCTGGAAGTGGCATGGAGGATAACTCTGGTAAAAGCTCACGTCACAATATGAAGTATATCCAAACTCATTTTTTTTGTGTGTGTGTGAGGAAGATCAGCCTTGAGCTAACATCCGTGCCAATCCTCCTCTTTTTGCTGAGGAAGACTGGCCCTGGGCCAACATCTGTGCCCATCTTCCTCCACTTTATATGGGACGCTGCCACAGCCTGGCTTGACAAGCGGTGCATCGGTGTGCACCCGCAATCCGAACCCCGGGCCACCAGCAGCGGAGCACACGCACACGCCACGGGCCTGGCCCCCAAACTCATTTTTCAGTGAGCCAGCTTAACCATGCAAATTCTTCAATCCTTTGATCAAGCTAGAAGTCTTGTCAATTACAATATGTGAAGAAAAGGCTCTGGTCTACCTTATAGAGAATAAAGGTTCCCCTTGAATTGAACTTTTGCCAGTGAGAACACTGCAGAAGCACCATCCCAAATCACCCAGATTTTCACATATTAAAATATTCCTTGATATCCTGAGTATGTGGTTGCTGAACGGAAATTCTAAGAAGGAAGATAATGAGTTATAAGATAATGTTTCCAATGACATTTAAAAACGACAGCCAAGGTAGGAGACATTTCACATATGAAATAGACAAAAGATATCTGCTGGATATTTTGTGTCCAATAAGAAAATAGACAATCATAATGATGTATGCTTTTTTATGTGTAATATTAAACAGTAAGAAAACCATTTCCTAAGACATCCTTAAATATTAAAACTTTTAGAGTTTTCATTTATATACTCTGACAAGTGATAATCAAGTAACTCTGTGATTATGTTCGCCTCTATACATTAGTTAGATGATGGTTCTAGAGTCAGCCAGGCCTGATCATAATGCTTCCATTCACCTGGAAGTAGAAAGGAAAAGACACTGGACTTTGGCGTCAAAGGGTCAAACTTGGGTTTGCTTCCCAGTTCTTAGCAAATGACTCAACTTCACCAAGTGTCAGCTTCCTCATCTATGAAATAGGGATAACACAGTCTATTCATGAAATTAGGAGATCACGTATGCAAAGTACCTGGCATGCAGAAGTCATTCAACATAATAGGCTCTAGAATAAGGCAGATTTCATAATTCTCGTACATGTTCTGAAAATCTTCCTAAAGAAACAAAAACTACTTTTCTTAAACAAAACACTTTTACAGCTATAGAGCATGAGATCTATAAAGGTAAATAGCCTTTAGAAAATTCCCCAATTATCTTGGCTTACAGTTATAAAATTTGTGCTACAAACTCGGCACAAAAAACTCCTTTAAAAATGTCACAGTCTGTGATAGGCCAAGTTTTATTCTATAACTCATTTGGGTAAACATTAAATTGGAAATATTCTCACAAAAAAAAAAGAGAGAGAGAGAGATTGAGAGAGACCACCATATTGGTCTCTCCAAGTCCTACTTGAGTTTCCTGTGGTGCGTGCTTTAGGAGAGGAATCAGGGCATTGGAACAGTGAGCTAATAATCCTGGTGGGTGTTGAAAAAGCCAAGCTCTTGTCACATCTGATAACTTACTCCCCTGATGACAATTAGACCAAGGACACCACAGTGTCCTTTTTCATCGCTGAAAGGCAAACAACTATTGGCAGTTCTTAATTTATAGATAGGTAATAGCCCTGGCCTAAACTCGGTTTCCTGAGTGTAAGTGATCAGGTGGTGCAAAAGAGAAGACATTTTCCTTTAAATTTTCTAACGTAAGGGCAAAGTCCAGGCACTATTTGAAATAGACTAGATGGACTAATTTTTTGTCTCTTTTTCTTCACCCCATTTTCTTAGCTCCTAATGCTCCTTTTCTTCTGTTTCCAGTCCCGCACATTGCCCAAAACTCCTTTAGTGAGATCCCACCTGGTCCTTTCCTATGGCCCCAAATACCCCTATAATGCAAAATGAACTCCATCTCTCCTGCAAAAATTCCCAGGATATTAATTAATTCCACAGGATATTAATGTTAGAACAATCAGGGTAAAATAATGTATACTACTGTGTGATGGATAGTCCCATAATCATGAGTTATTTGCATTTTTAAAAGATGACTATTGCCAAAATTAATGCCTAATTAATAGAATATAGGACAGTGTTACAAGGTATCAAGTCAATAAAGGCTTTTTTTTTTTAATTGGGCAATGAGAAAAGAGTAATTAGGCTTTAGATAGATGAGCCTTCAGGGTCTGCTCCTCTAAACTGACCTGATTTTTTCTAGATTCATTCCCTCCTCAAATTCTGCTACATAGCTTCTCGACCAACTCCACATATTATTTTGTTTGTTTTTCCCCAGGAAGGTTCTCATAAAAACAGGGTCTCTGGCAATAGAGATAAAGAAGTTGTGCGGGAAAGGGCACAATTTGGGCTAGAGGTGAGCACATTTTTCATCTGAATATTGATAAAAAACCTACCTCACTACTATCGCATAAAAGGCTGACCCAGAGTAGGAACACGCCATTTAATATCATTGCCATCTGCAAAAACAAAGCTAGATATGGGTAGAACTTGAAATATGTCAAGGTACAGGCAAAAAAAAAAGATAGTTTTCCAAACCTTAACAAATATGTGACTGAACTGATAGCCCTCCAAGAAGCTTCCCATTTCCATGGAAATTGAAAGGGTCACAGGACGCTGCCACATGGACAACTGCCAAGAGCTGTCACCACCACGACTCCAGTACAAAGGAGGAGCCTTGAGCTTCGGGAGGTTAAAAGTCACACCCACGGGGAGACGGGGCTGAGAACAGAATCCGCGTTCCTGACCCCCACAGCGTCCTCCCTGCAGCCTTTCCTGGGCTACCTCCAGAATATCTCAGCTTTCAGTCTACCCGTTGCTGGTACCAGAAAGCACAGATGTGCACAAAAGCACATTTTAAATTTTGAGCATTTGGATTTGTTTTTGTTTATTTGACTCCCCAAACATGGGTTCTTGTATCAGCAGTTCTCATTTCAAATCTGATAATAAAAAGTGCTTCGTCTTCTCTGGGTGAGCCAGTTTTGAAATTTGGCTGATTCTTGCTATCAACAAGGCAGCTGGGATGAATTTAGAATTTTGATTCCACACTGCCACTCACCAACTGTGTGATGACTTTGTGCAAATAACTCAACTTTTCTCAAATCCAATTTCCGATTCTATAGAATGGGAATAACAACACTAATCTGATAAAGTTGTTTTATGATTTAACGGTAATGTTCTCTCTCCTTTGGATTATTGCAACAGCCTCCTATCTGGTCTCCTGACTTTCACCCTTGCCCACTTTTCATCTATTACTAAGAGAGCTGCTACAGTGGTCCCGATCAAACATGAGTCCTGTCACTCTGCTGCTTAACACCTGCCCTCCCATACCTCCTCATTCCTTTCAGAGTCAAAGCCAATGTTCTTCATTGTCTTACATTATCTGCCATCTCCTCATTGCCTCTCTGACCTCACTTGCCATCACTCTCGCTTTGGATCATTTTGCCCCAGTAACTCTGAACCTTTCACTATTCCTCAGACATACCAGAAACACTCCTGCCTCAGGGCCTTTGCACTTGCTGTCTCCTCTGCTTGGAAATTCTTGCCTTAACTATTTATATGAATGGTTCCCTCACCTCCCTTTAGGTCTTTATTCAAAAGCTATCTTCTCAGAGGGGTTTTCTCTGGCTCCCCTATCTAAAATTACACCCTGCTCTTTTCTTAATACCTCCTCTTTGTTGCTTTACTTTTCTCCTTAGTATCAACCTACATTTTCTTATTTGTATGTTTTACTGTTGTCTTTCCCACTAGAATATAAACTCAAGGTTAGCATTTTGTTCACTTATTAATGATGTGACTTTATGAGGGAAAAAACTCAATTTTCCTGAACTAGAGTTTATTGATCTATCCCCAGGACAGTCCTACAGCGATGCCTGGCACATACTAGGAGCTTAATAAATGGTTGTTAAACTGATGACTGAATCTAAAACAGCTTTCAAAATTATGAGCATTGAAGCATGAAAAAAGAGGAGAAGAAGGGGAAAAGAAAAAGGAAGATGTGAGGAAAGGAGACGAATCATGTCAGAGACGCTCAGACTGAGTTACAGTTTCGTCATGAACAGGGGCAGCGCTATCCTCAGAACCATGCGAATCATCCTCTCTCCTGTGAACAAACAGTTCAGCCCTTCCCTCAAAGTGATCATGGACTCATGAGAGGCCCAAAGGACATATTCCAGGATGCCATCAACGATTAGATCCATCTATTCTGCATCACCGTCTATTTTCTTGAGAACCCGATTTGAACACATACATAATGCCAAGTACTAAAATAATCGCTCCAGGGCATGGTCATAATCTGGAATGTTGTACTCCTGGATGCACACATAATCATACACAGACAAACACACCTCCTCACTACACAGTTAACAGACTCCCCGTCTTCCTGCATGCAAGGACGGTCAAATTCTACACTTTTCTTATTCAGACCCCAATCAGCGGCATCATCTGGACCAACAGGAAATTTCCAGCATCCGTGCATGGGATGCTTTCTAGGGCTTCAAGAGCAACCCTTTCCCTTCTGGTTCAGCCTTTACTATGATTTTCACTTTTCCCTCACTGGAGCCTTTTCTTCTCTGGCACCCCAGCCTTGCAGGAGCTATTTTGAATGTCAGGTAAGTTTGGCTCTGAGATGCCTTTCAAGGTCTGTGCTCAGGAAAACAGCATTCACTTTGCAACCTTCTCAGGAATTTTATTTAGCTAGAGCCTCCTCATCCCAAGGATTGAAAGCATGATGGAAACTTTAGCTCCTGAATCAAAACAACTCCCCAGAGCTAAAAGCTAGCTGTATTTGCATAACAATTTAGCAGATCCAAACAGCAGGGCAAGGTCAGGTGAAATAAATTGCCAAGGTCATGGTTCTCTTGAAGTGGTATTGAAATTAAGAATTGCTGACTCTCAGTTCCTGCTCTGCCCATGGATATCTCTCTTGCTCTCCTAAATGATACTGTGGCAAAAAAATAAAAACAAATCTACTCTGTGTGTGGAAACCACAGGCCTGCCTTTAACCCTCTCCTTTCCTTTTAATTCCAGATTATTCAGATCATGGAGGAAAAGATCAAATCTTAACCCACTGATCTCACTGTATTACCATACAAATGAAAGAACTTTCTAGAAATAGTGATCTGGAGGACTCTTGGTCTAAAATAGGAACTCCTGTTGACCGTGCTTGAAACTCAAAGTATTTTGAATCTCTTTAATTTCTTGATGAAATAATTGCTCCGAATTCACTGTTTTAATTCTGAGAACCTAGAAACATAGGGATCCTTAAAAGCTGCGAAGGCCCACGTGCCAGAGAGGAGGAAGGTGAGGAGATTAAACGTGTAAATGATTCTGGCTTTAATATCCTTAGCCAGAAAAACCGTTAAAGCGACACATCGAAGAGAAGCTCCTTCAAGTCACAGCCTCTTTGAACCCATCTCGGTGAACCGCTGGGTTTCAGATTCTTCAGGCGCAACTCCGAATTCTGAATTCTCCGCGAATAGGAGTCCTCGCCCTCTTGGGTCGCCGGGAATTTCGCAAACTACGACTCCCAGCCTTTGAGGGGAGAGGGCTTTGCAGGGCGCGGGAGGCGCCGCCCGGGACTCTCGCCATCAGCGGGCGTTTAGCGCAGCCCAGCGACAGGCTGGCGCCAGGGCTCCGCCGCAGGGAGGCGCCGGCTGGGGCTGGGAGAACTTTGCGCTCCGAGCGGATCCACCCTTTGCTGGCCAGCAAGCGGCCGCGGCGACTGGCGGAAAGAGGAGACGGAAAGGAACAGAGGAAGTAGCGAGGGAAGAAGAAAAATGAAGCCAACGCTGGGGCAGCCCGCGAGAGGGTGGCTGACGGTGGAGCAAGGAGGATTCGGCATCTTTTCTGCACCCCGGGTGTGAACCCCTTCTCCTGCGCGACCCCAAGGAAATAAGTGGGTTTCGCCTGGGCGGAAAAGGAAGCGAGAATAATCAAGCGCGCGCGCTGCCTCCTCGGTCACCGTAGGAGCTCCGGCTGCTTCTCAGCCCAGCCTCCCCGCGGGGCGGGACGCAGTGCCCGAGCCGCCCTGCAGATGGGGCGGGCAGGGCACAGGCGCCCCAGCCGCAGGTGACAGGCGCCGGCCCGCCCGCCTGCCTGGCTCCGCGCAGGGACCGGGGGCGGGCAGAGGATGCGAGGCGGAGGGCCTGGGAGCGGGCTCTGAGACTGCCGAGGGCGCGCTAGGCTCCAACTTGGATGGCCCGGGGACCGCTCCAGCTGCTGGGACCGCTTCACCGCGTCGAGCGAGCGGCGCGCGGGACCTAGGGGCGGAGACCTTAGGCGGCGGCTGCAGGGGGCCGAGCCGGGCGCAGGAGGGGGCGCGCTTTCTCCCTGCGGGTCTCAGTAATGAGGAGACTGAGTTTGTGGTGGCTGCTGAGCAGGGTCTGTCTGCTGCTGCCGCCGCCCTGCGCACTGGTGCTGGCCGGGGTGCCCGGCTCCTCCTCGCACCCGCAGCCCTGCCAGATCCTCAAGCGCATCGGGCACGCGGTGAGGGTGGGCGCGGTGCACCTGCAGCCCTGGACCACGGGCCCCCGCGCGGCCAGCCGCGCTCGGGACGGCAGCCGGAGAGGCGCCCAGCGGGATGAGCCCGAGCCAGGGACTTGGCGGCCCCCGGCGCCCTCGCCAGGCGCACGCTGGTTGGGGAGCGCCCTGCATGGCCGAGGGCTGCCGGGCGCCCGGAAGCCCGGGGTGGGCGCCGGGGCCGAGACCCTGTGGCCTCGGGACGCCCTGCTCTTTGCCGTGGACAACCTGAACCGCGTGGAAGGGCTGCTGCCCTACAATCTGTCTTTGGAAGTAGTCATGGCCATAGAGGCAGGCCTGGGCGATCTGCCGCTCTTGCCCTTCTCCTCCCCTAGCTCGCCGTGGAGCAGTGACCCTTTCTCCTTTCTGCAGAGCGTGTGCCACACCGTGGTGGTGCAAGGGGTATCGGCGCTGCTCGCCTTCCCCCAGAGCCAGGGCGAGATGATGGAGCTCGACTTGGTCAGCTCCGTCCTGCACATTCCAGTGATCAGCATCGTGCGCCACGAGTTTCCGCGGGAGAGTCAGGTGAGAGGAGGCTGGCGCGTGGAGTGGAGAGGGGCGCCGCTGGGGGCCGGACCTTAGCGGGGAGAGAGAAAGGGGACGGGTGAAGTCCAGAGGGACTTGGGACGTTACAACTTTGAGATTGTTTAAGGATTGGACCATATCCGTAGGTGGTAGGTAGAAGGACCTCAGTAGAAGTAAAATAAAACATTTTAAGAGCGGATGGAAATAAAAGAGAGAGAGACGTAGCAGATGGAAGGAAGGAAGTGGGCAGAATAAGCGAAAATATCTTCACGTTTTGGTCAGCTGGGAGAAACCTAGTGGATGCCCGATGGAGGTCGAAGTCGAAGTTCAGGATCGTGGAGAGCGATCGAGGTTCTGAGGAGAGCGCGGGGGGGCGGGGTGGAGGATCTCTGACTCCGCTAGTCTTTCGCTCCCGTGAGGAACTCGGAGAGCATGTGGCGGAAAGAGCAGCATCTGATCTCTGACTTCTTTAGAAGGTGTGCCTGAGCTTTAGGCGATGGAGAAGGAAGGCAAAGGAAGGAAACACATCTCTCAGAATCCTTTGAGTAAATAGGAAATCTGCAGCTAGTACAGAAGCAGTAGGTCAAGAAGAGTAGTTAATTAGTCTTGGGTTTTGGAATGCATTAGAAATATTATCTGATAGCCTAAAAATGGATGAGGGGACTCATTTGGGATTGTTTCTTTGTCCCTTCTTTCTGTTTGATGTGGGCTCAGAGACTGGCAGTATGCAGTTGCTGTGTTCAGCCCATTTCTGCTCCAATTATCCAGGAATAAAGGAAGAAGAATCTAATGATTTAGTTTCCTATGGGTTAAAAAAATTAAATATGTTTTCAATAAAAGAAGCTATTTGTGAATTTAACTGTTGTAAATAATGATGAGATAAATATTTAAGGAGAGGTCGGGGTCTTGATGAAATACCAGTTGTCTGCGTTTTGTGCATTATTTTTATCGAAATTTCGAGCTTAATTAAGACTTCCACAAGTGTTTATGAAACAAGTAGGTCATTGGTATTGGCCCCGTTTTAAAGACTGAGAAACAGGAAAGTTCTGGGGCTTGATCAACGTTGGTCAGTGTAGTAGTAAAAGAGTCCAGATACTGGAGAATTTCTAACTCTGCATCCTTTTCACTCTGTCCCTTTAGCTGGAACAAAATATTTCTAATCTCTCTTCTTCCACTTTTGATATATATACAGAGATAAAAACTAAAATGAATAAGGGTAAAAACAGGTGAAAAGTTTAATAGAATCTATGCGTAAAATATCAAGAGAGTACCAAGATTTCTTTTTCTATAAAAATGAATCTTACATTTTTAATCTTAGGAAGGGCGGGCACAAGCTACTTGCAGCAGTTGCCCAGAAAATTACTATTTAATGCTGAAATACAGAGATTTGATCTGCAGAGTGCAGCCTAATTAACTTTTATCTAAAATATTTCCGTCACCTGAATCTGAATGACTGTAGGCAGCAGATGGGAAGCATGGAAAACACAGGTGCACAATGCTGCCAATGGCCAAAGTGTTATAAACATGAAATTGCATCCATAGGGCGCATCATTATTAATATATATGCAGAATCAGATCTAACGAAATGCAAGAGTCAGCATCACTTGCTCCTCATCATTGCTTCTTTATTACCTAATGCTTTATAAGTTGCCAATAGTGTTCACAGTCTCCAGACTCCTTTCCATTTGTAGATTGTTTGGCAAGAGTCTTAAATAGCAAGAATTTTCTCCCAAGTTAGTGTTCCTTAGTTAGAAGGGAAATTGTCTGTGTTCCATGATGGATCTGTGCAGCATATAGCACATTACAACAAGGGGACCAGAGAAACTCAGAAGCAGCCTCTAGAATCAGTTGACTTCAAAGATTTAGGACCACTAGGGGAACAAAGTCCTCCGGGAACAACCCTTACAAGCTGACAATAAAATAAATACTCTGCCAAGCACATTTACTTCTGTGTTTCATTTCGGAAATGTATTTTAAATCACTGTTGTCATTGTTAGTTTCATGGCTCACATCTTGGAAGGGAGACATTATTATATTAACTCAGACCTAGTTTGCCCAATTGAAGATATTTCCTTTCCTTTATCTTTGTATTTTAAATTCAAACATATCTAACTTGTCTTACTTTTAGTATATCATTTGTGTCATTCTTAATGTTCTATATTAAGAATGTCCAGCTCAATGCTAAGTCACTGTAATATGTAATTTTAGAATATGACCATAATTGGCTTTCAGCAAAAGTAGTAACTGATCTTTTCCTTGCTTCTCCTGAAAAGTGAACCTTTCTCTAATACACTGATGTGATTTTTAAAAAAACTTTCTAGATATAAAAGAGTGTCAAAGTCATTTTACACATTAAATCAAATTGACTTAGCCACTGCCCTCATTGGAGTCTATTGCCCAGTGACTTGATTTATTGATTGTGCCAGTGCCTGGATAAAAGGTTCTAGAAGAAAGTGGACTTGCCCACACAACCAAATAAAATAGAATTGTGTCTCTTATTCAGACAGATCAAAATTGCTTTTAGAGGAGAAGCAGCAACAGTGTTTCCTCTTACTTTATTTTGGGCTGCTGATTTCTTTCATATGAAGCCTTTAATTAATAAGTAATGGTCTTGACAGTATTCCTGCCACAACTCCTGATGGAAAGAGATACCACCAAAATGGTCAAACCCCTGAGAGAAGCATAATAGTTTTATTTCACTATACTGTTTAGTCTAAACATAAGCACATCAGATCATCTGCTTGGAAGGAATCACATTCCTTCAAACAGGGAAATCCATTAAAAGTAAGAAAGTTAACTATCCACTTTTGGAAACCATGGGTGTATTATCACTACATAATAAAAACTTAATGCAACATTACACATAGGATAGGGTCAAAGCATGTTTCCATCCAAAAATTTCTGACTTTACTACCACACTCAAACCTCCACTTGAGGCTAACTCATTTTATTAAAATGATCATTTCTTAGTTTTCTATTCTATTCCCATGACCATCAAATGATGCTGCATACGAATCCTGCATATGAATGATGAATGATGCTGCATATGAATTTACATTTAAGTTCCATTAAGTTCCTACAGTTGTTCTTTCTTTCTCCTCACTCTCCATACTCCGTTTTCTTCTAATGGTTTTGTATAGTTTCTCCAAAGTTAACTCCTTAAAATTTACCTGCTGCTAAAATGTAGACCTCATGTTAATTCCATATTGGTTCCATTAGGCAGAGTTAATGGAGTAATATTAATTGGCTTAGATCCAAACTTGTGCAATTAAAGTGACTGCACTACTATTTTCAACTCTTGTTGAATGTACCAACCACGATTTGTCTGTCTCATGAGCCATATATGCTAACTAATTAATATATGTTTATCCCCATGGAAACATAAGTGATTTAGATGGTCCATTTTCTCTGACAATACATGGACTAACTACTGAAGGCTATTTATTAGAATTTGACTATCAAAATTTTGTGTGGTACAGGGGACAGAACAATGATACCACTACATAACTTAGGTGTGTGCCTCATGAGGGGACAAGTAAAGGACATTTATTTTATATGCTCTCAACTGTGTTGGTTTCCCTTGACTTGCTTCATGCAAAGCCCTGCTCTCCTCTGGGGAAGTGTATTCTTCTGCAATTCATGATGAATGGCTGATAGTAGCACCTAATTGTTGCTGACTTGAAGATAAACGATTTCAAATTAAATGTCAAGTGATGCAAAACTTTTCTTAGCTGTGATCTTTTACAGGTTCCTCTTGAAGAACAGAGACCTGAGATTAATTTGGAAGTTTTTATTTTTAATTTGTGAATTTTTTTTACAATACTTACTTATTTTTCTAGATAAATAGAGCAGAAGAGACTAGCAGACACCATTCATCGGGCAATTAATCCATCTCACTCACTTTTCTTTTTGCTTGCTACAGTATAGTCATAGAGATATTTGGTCTTGATCTTCTTTGACTGTTACTTTTTGGAATTAACTTAGGTTGGATCAACTGAACTAAGTATATGAATCATCTGAAGACCAATTTCAATGTCTAATTCCTTAGTGTTTTAATCTTCTGGTGTTGCAGAAGGCACCAGGGATTTTGTACCATTAGATTTTATTTCATGGATTCCTCCAGTCAAATTCCAATCATGGTTAAAAGAACACAATATAGTGGAAGGTGTATTAAATAGTAGTCAGAAGACTCTCAGGCCACCTCTGCCTCTTACTGGCCATGTGATCTTGGCCAAGATGCTCTATCTCTGAGCATCTATGCTTATCAGTCAAAAGAAGATGCCTTACCAATCTGACAGAGTTGTTTTATGAGTCAAATAAGAAAATGAAGTACTTTGGAAAAATTTGTAGTGTTAGCCAAGTAACTAGTAGAGAGGTGTCGGTTGTGATCTGATAAGAATTATACAAGTCCTAATTCTCCACTAATTCTCCATTAGTAGTTACTAATCAAAATGGGATGTGATTCACAGTGTAGAGTGTCTTCATCCTCTACCTTGCTCTCTACCCACTTCCTCATTGTCTTTCTCTTAAGAGAAAAAAAAAGTAAGTGGATTTCACCAAAAAAAATAAATAAATAAGGAACTAGATTCCTAAGAAGGCTGCACACTTGCCTAGGACTAGAAGACATGCCATAGGTACTGTTTCTATACCAATGGCAAATTTTTACCTATGGCACATCTAACACAGTTTCTAGAGCCTTAGGTATTGCCACAGAAGCTTCAATAAGATGCCCAAGATTTTCCAGAAATGTTGGTCTCGCGTTGGCCAGAAGTTTCTCCTATAGGCAAACTTAGAGTAGACCGTTCCTGAGACTATGGCCACACAGTCTAACTGCTCCACCCCCACTCCACCTACTATATCACTAAACATGCTGCTTGGTTCATCTGACATTATTTTCACAACAAATCTTTCTTGATGAAGAAAGTAGCGTGTTGTTTCATACTGGCACAAGCTCCTTATGGCATCGTGGACAGATAACAGTTTGCAAACTAGCTACTTTGAGAACCATCACCCTAGACAACTATGAAGGGCTCTCGTAGCAAGTTATTGTTCATTTTGGTGGCACCGCTAAATGTAGAGACGAGAATCTCATTGTCTTTTCTCTTGCCTACTCTAGCTACTGCTACCCACATACACGGAAGAGTAGAGGAACTGTACAGCACCAGAAACGCGATGCCGAATCTATAAAACTAGGCAAGAAGGAAGAAAGACCAACTCAGCATCTGCCACATTGCTTTTTGAGTGAATGTATGAATAGCAAATTAATGGGAATTTTTAAGCCACTCATTTGTCCTTCTCACATCTTTCCTTTATGGGCATAGGGGGAGAAAAGGGCAATGGGGAAAAGCGGAGCAAGGAGTAAGCCAGCTGCCTGTCACCCATCCCATCCCTTCCCACAACCTAACGCCTCAGCCGGATTCTCAGATCTCCTTCTGGATGTGTAAGATTCAGACACTTTCAGGGGAGTCTGCATTTGATCTCCTGCACTGAAGGGAGCGGACTGATCATGCTGAGCTAGGCTGGTGGTGTGGCAGCTGGAGTAAACCGTGACACTGAAAGGCTAGGATCTGGCTGGCCAGGGATGGTCTACGGGTGGAGATGAGCTTTCAGGGATTCAAGTGGTAAAGAATTAAGCAGGATGATTCCTTTTTGGTTGTTGTTAGTGCCAACAAATTGATTCCCACTCCTGGAGACCCTGTGAACAACAGAGCAGAACCCTGCCCAGTCTTTTTGCGCCATCCTCTCACCTTCTGGCGCTCTATCAGACAATGCTCCACTGCTATTCACAGGGTTTTCATGGCTAATGTTTTTGGAAGTGGGTGGCCAGGTTCTTCTTTGTTTTAATTTGGAAGCTTTGCTGAAACCTGCCGATCATGGGTGACCCTGCTGGTATTTGAAATAGGGGTGGCAAAGCTTTCAGCATCACAGCAGCATGCGGCCGCCACAGTATAACAACTGACAGATGGGTGGTGAGGTTCCCTGACAGGGAAAGGGACCCGGGCCATGGTGGTGAGAGCACCAAATCTTAACCACTAGACCACCAGGGGTGTGACTTTGTTTTTTAGTCAGGCTGAATTATGCCACATTGTTATTCATTTGAGACATAGATTTAGGAAAAAATCGTATATATTTTTGCAGCATTTATGCTTTTAAGGCTTCTTCACAAATGTGCTCATAGAATCTTCCTAACAGTTCTGTGAGGTGGATAACAATGTAAAGACAACGTATAGAGTACTAGAAAGAGCTACACATTGTGAGAAGTGAGAAGTCACTAAGAAGGAAAAAGACTCACAGCTCCTTCTGAATTTAGTCTACTTGTCAGCCTACAATCCAAGAACAGACTGGATCCATCACTGCTTTTGAATTCTCTCAGAAACACAGGATAAAAGAGAGAGAGATCTACTTCCAGGTTTGATTGCTAAAAGTTTATTTCACCCTAAATATCCAAAAAATGGGATTGAATTAAATGAATCATGATATATCTTTACAATGGAATACTAGATACCCATTCAAAATGAAAATATATTTATTGTCACAGAGAGAAAAAAAATTATACAATGTATGTAAAGTGTGATGTAAAACATAAAGTCTAGAAGTTTATTTATAATAATATTAAATGTGATTGCAACTAAATGGTAGAAGTCCACATTTTTCCCTATTTATGCTTCTATTTTTCTAAAAATAAGTATGTATTACCTACAGGATTAAAAATAATAAGAGAAAAAAGTTGAGTTATCTTTGCATTTGCTCATCAATGCTTTCAGTATTTTAAAATGAAAATATAGATTTCAGGCAAAAATAAATCATAGAGTATGTTTAAATTTATCGAGGTCTTTTCACATCTTTTTTTTTTTTTTTCATTTTATCCTCATAATTACTTTGTGAGGTGAGCAGGACAAATAATATTATCTTTATTTTGCAAATGAGGCAATAATTACACATAGATGGAAGAAATACAGGGTAGTTAAGAGAATAAATTTTGAGATGCTCAGACTTATATTTGAATCTTAGCTCACAACTTTCTAGGCATCTTACCTTGGGAAACATGCTGGATGTCTCCATGAGTCAAATTCTTGATCTGTAAAATATGACTATCTTGCAAAGTTATGGTGTGGACGATGTCATGCATGCAAAGTGATAAACACAGTACCTAGAGCACTGTGTGTTCTTATTATAATAATGATCATTCTTTTAGCACAAAGTGTTGCCATGGCAAGATTAATAAAAACTAAAATAATCAGAATAAGAGCTCAAATATTCTAGCTTGCTCTTCAGAGTACTTCTATATGTATTTTCAGTATGCATATGACATTCAGGCTTAGGAGGTTCCGTTCCAGTGGACCAACCCTAAGAAAAACAGGAATCTGCTGTTTTGAAACCCCGCTTAGAGTTCCAGTTCACTGAAGTGCGCCCTCAGGTTAGGTGTGTGTAAAGTTGAAGTGAACTCTGGAGCCTAATTTCAGCTAGTTGCTCCTTTGTCTGGGTTCTGAATGATTGGTCTTTAGAACAGTTCCGTCAGAGGTAAAAAATAATGTTCTATTTCTATTAGTCAGAATTAGTGAGGGATTCACAGGTCTTGCCTTATCCACTACCCTAACTTCTCATAGAAGGCTCCCAGGATCAAAAGAACCGTGACCCAGTTGATGGTTTAGGTTTCTTAGGGGAGAATAGGAGAGGGGTTTGTTGGAAAGGGCAGAGTCTAACTTGACATGGATTGAAGTTTCAGTAGTTTCCCCCTTTTTCATACAGGCTTTATCTGAGCTAATGTAATTGATTTGTGGCATACATTAGCTCAAAGTTAGGGACAATAGCACTATTATATACTAAGGCTTATGGAAAAAGGATACCCGTAAGGCAAACTCAGTGTTTTGTTGAATACTGACTGTATCAAAACTGTTTGATGCATACAACTTGGAGGGACTTTTGGAATGCATATTGATTTTCTGATTATAAAAGTAATGCATATGCACTACCACCCCCTGGGTGTCCACAGATAACCCTGAGTAACATTTTGATGTATTTTATTCTCTCCAAGCTACTGGTTTAAAAATTTTAGAAATAGTTGGGTACGATTAAAGAAAGTCTTATTGTCCCTCCAACTGGGCATTGGCGTCAAAGAACAGGAGAAAGGAAAATCTTTTTTAAATTTTCTAAAAACTCAAGAGTTGACATGGCTTTTTGAAGCTTGGGCACTCTGAGTTGATGTTAGTTCTGTATTAGAAGGTGGTATTTTCCTTTGTATTTGCAACCTAGTCTTATATTCTCATCACTCTGCAAGTGGCTAAGTGGGTAGAGTTGCAAACAATAGCTCGGTCTGGATCTTTCAGCAGCATTCTTAGGAATGACTTAGAAATGGGTTGCTGTTACGGTCCTCTCAGTTAGGGGTGGTCATTGGCTGAACTTTCAGTATCAGGCGCTTTGATGGCTACACAACCTCTGCATACAATCTATCGGTGTTTTTTGTATTGAAAACCTCAACTCAGAGCCAAACATAAGTTGGGTTAATACTCTCCAGATTAATAATAAAAAATTTTTCTTTCCATAAACAAAGTTAGATGCTCAGCATGTCTTTATCTAATAGTATCACAATCTGGCTCAGTTGTGGAATTCTATTTGTTTAGTCCCAAACAGGGTAGTTAAACAGGGATTCCATTAAACAAAGAATTTGTTTCTGTATATTGTGAATTTAATAGGTACCGATAGAGATCTGTTATTGCTTTGGTGCCATACAAAGAATTAATTTGAATCACATCACACATTGTGTTATACACATAAGGAAATGCTTCAGTGTGTACCTGAAAATGAATGATTAATCCAACGTGCCTGGTCGTAGGCACAGAGAGCCATCTAGCGGTCTCTAAAATATAGCTTTAAGTTAAGGCATCCCGGGAATCCAACCTCTCAAGAAAGGAAAATGACTCCAAACAGGTTTTAGTCAATTTCCTGGTCTTTTGACCATAGGGAGTCCAGGTTAACCCATTGAAGAAAAAACCTTCTTCTGCCTTCCAAGAAGATCCAACAATTTCTGCTGTTCCGCCACCACGTCAGTAATTGCAGTTATAAACCATTAAGTAAGCTATCTCAAAGTATGTGTCTAGAGGGTTTGGGAGGAAAACATGAATGACTCTTACTAACTTTAGAAGCGTAGTGTCCTTAAGTGTTTTAGTAGCTGTATTTACTACCACTTTGGTTTTTAATGCAACATTTAAAGACACAGCCATTTTATTGTGTTGTGTTCCTTTATTTCTGATTATAAAAAATTTATATTCTTTATGGGTAATTCTGAAAATTAATAAATTGCCAAGGAATAAAATAAAAATCACCTGTAAACTCACCACCTAGAGATCTAGACATATGTATGTGTTATAAAAAATTGAGACCATGCTATTTTATGAATTTTTTAACCTACTCATATATTATAAACATCTTCCCATGTCACTAATATGTTTTCCATTATTTTTAATGACTAGATAGTTTGCCTTTGAATGGACTTTTTCATGATTTGTTTAACACCTGTTGTTTGAATCCAGGTTTTCCCCATGAAAAAATCAGTAACACTGCCACTAATGAGACTTTACCAGACTCATCCTCCTTAATGTTCTTGTAGGTTTTGGTGCTGCAGAACAGTCTCTACTTGAGTTCTATGACACCATCATGGTTTTCCCTTTGTTCTTGGCTCTTTCATTGTCTTTTACTGATTGTGCTTCTTGTCTTTGACCCCTGCAGTAGTAATCATAGTGCTGTGCTGTCCAGTATGACAGCTGGTAGCCATACATGGTTACATACGTTTAAATTCATTAAAATGATGTAAAATTAAAGAGTCAGTTTCTCAGTCACTTTAAGCCCATTTGAAGTGCTGCTACATGTGGTTAGTGGCTACTGTATTTGACAGCACAGATATAGAACATTTCCCTCCTTACAGAAGGTTCTATCGGACAGTTCTGTTGCTGCCTAAGAGCGTACAGTTGCAAGGAACAAAACTCACACCATTGTGCTGAAAACCAAGTGGTTTGTCCTGAAAAACTACAGGAAAATGACAAGGAGAGGAATTGCTTGAGGTCAGCTGGACTGCACCAATGGAAAGTGTTAGGGCAGCTACTCTCTTTTTCTCTTCCTCTGGGGCTCAAATGCTCTTCTCATGGCTTCTCAATTCACATCTGCTACATCCTCCTCTCTGGATATCAGCTTCTTCCTCTGCCTGCCATAACCACATAGACGTGGTTCTGATTTACCACGGTAGGATGTAGCCTAAACTCTATATGACTTGCTAACTCTAATCAAATCATCTGACTATGTTGTTTATATCTCTTAGTTCAGATTCTCCAGACATCAAATTGGCTCAACCCACATCAATCGGTTACCCCTCCACCCAAATTATATGCCCACCCTTAATCCAATCGGCAATGGCCAGATTCCTGAGTTAAATGCTTAATATAAACCTTAGAATACAGCAGTAAATAAAATAGCAAAGCCCCTGCTCTCAAAGAACTTACAGTCTAGTGGGGGAGACAGACAATAAGATATGCACACAAATTAATATATCATGTGGCATTATTAAGCAGGGGCAAGTGCAATGGAGAAAAATAAAGCAAGGTAAAGGATTAGAGAGTGACTACGGTTAGTCAATGAGGCCTGTCCGAAGAGGTGACATTTGAACAGAGAATGAAGTAAGGAGGAAACCATGCGAATTTCTGAGGGAGAAGCATTACAAGCAAAGAGAACAAAAGTGCACAGGCCCTGAGAGAGGAATGAGCATAGCAATAAATATTTGTTGAATCAAGGAATAAATGTACTATCCTTAGTACTATCGATCACAAGATTTGCTAGTGGGCACAATATCAAAGAAGGAGGTGTAAATAGAGAGGCAATAACCAGACCTAGTCCACTCCTACATCTGGGTATTTCCCAAGGTTTAGACTGAATTTGTCTCTTTGCATGTGGCTACACTAGGAATTTCTAACTGAATTTCCAGTTATATCTCTCTCTCTCACCTTAAACTCAAAATATTTAAAAATAACCTAAGATAGTGTCCCTTGTCACCTATAACAAGATTTCTTGTAACATTTTTGACTTCTCCCTTTTCTTCTCACCAGGTCCTGTTGCCTTCCTCAGTATATTTCTCCTGTCTCTATTTTCCTTCTTATTTTCACAAGACATTAGTTCCTCCAACCCATACTCTTGAATGGCCTCTATATCTCTAGTTTCTTTCCTCCAAACCATTGTGCATACTGCTGCTAGATAAATCTTCCTAAAACAAAGCAACTTTCATTCATTTTTTCATTCTTTCATTTTTTCATTCAACAAACACTTATTAAGTATAATGCACTTAGCTTCATGCCACCCCGCTGCTCCAAAGTTATTTTACTATGGCAATACTATCATTCTTTTTCCATATCCCAGCACACCTGAGAGATGAAACATACACCTTAATAACAGTGATTCACTACAACAGTAATTCCCAAAGTTCTAGCAAGGTACACCGCCCTGAAGAGAATGTATCAGATTCTCCAAGTTTTGTGAGTATAGTTCAAAAAAGCATTCCATCCCCCATTCCCAAGATTCTAACATGCCTCCCCTAAAGCCAGAGAAACACAGGTCAATGATCAGCAAACTTATAGAACCCAGTCCTCAAGGCTTTCCACAAACGTGCAAATAACTCTTTCTAATTCGTGGCATTCTGTTGAGATACAGGTGCCTAGAAAACATAAGATTTCTAGGAATAGAAATGTGTGTGTGATTTTTTTTTTAATCAATAAATGTAAATCATATTTAAAAGCATTTCTCTATTATAGATCTATATAGAAAGACAGATATACAGACCCAAGTTTTCACGATTTGCAGATGAATTAAGTTCCAATTCAGAATTGACTTTTCCATTGAACAATGTTATCCGTGGCTGTTAAGACCTCAGGCCAGGCTGCAAAAGCCTGTTTGACCCATAATACAGCAGAACTCTGGTGTTAATAGTTCTATAGACACCAAAGACGATCTGTAACAGGCTCTTTCTGTTTGAGACCAAGGGGATGTGGAGCAAGGAAGAGAGCCAGAAGACCTGGCTTCAAGTTATAGCTCCAGAATCATCTGTATAGCCTTGGAAAATCTCTCTGAGCCTCATTTTTCTCCCCTATAAATTATAAATAGTTGCTCATTAAACAGGCATTTATTGAGTGCCTACTACACTATTTTAAAGAATTGATATGGGTTTCAGTGAGTTTAATATACATAAAAACACTTCGTAAATTCAATTTAAAAAACAGATGAGAAAGATTTTTATTGGAATATCTTTTTCTTCAGGAAAACACTCCTAGTTCCAGTTTTAGAAAGCCGGGACACATCTTCCTCGGTACTAATTTGGCTGTAGGAACAGCGCACCCTGGTTCTCTCCTCCTGCACTGAAGCAGAGTGGTTGCTCAGTAACTCCTGAATGGTCAGCAGCAGCTGGAAAGGGAGGGAGGGAGAGCAGGGCTTCACACTTCCCTAAC
Organism: Diceros bicornis minor; assembly: GCF_020826845.1. Classification (NCBI taxonomy): domain Eukaryota; kingdom Metazoa; phylum Chordata; class Mammalia; order Perissodactyla; family Rhinocerotidae; genus Diceros; species Diceros bicornis. The sequence goes on along the minus strand of NC_080767.1, from coordinate 11,397,642 downwards.
GGGGACTAGAAATGTGCTTATCCTAAATGCCCCCATGGTCAGCTGCCTGTCTTAGGCCTGAGGGAGAGGAAGGGACTTTGAGGAGCTCACGGGATAGGAGAACCACAGCCAGGACACAGGTAAGATGAGAGACACTTTGGAAATCAAATATTAATTTGATTAATATTGCCTGCTTATATTCATAAAAATACATTAGTTAAGGTTTAAGATTGCATCAGTTTCTAAATAATACTCCATAATGGGTTGAGATCCTGGAAAATAATCAAATCCCATTCTAACCTTCATGCCAAGTCTGTCTTTAACACTTGCCGGGCAGCAGCCACTTAAAGATCTTTGCATCTCCATCTTTCAGAACCATTTCAGGATTAGCTGCAGCCCAGGCCAGGAGAACCCTTAAAATCCCCTTCACATGAAGTAACACTAGGTTTAGTTAACCACAGTAGGTTCAGCTAACATCCATCATCTCATATAGATACAATAAAAAGAAAAGAAGAAAAAATTTCTCTTTGTGATGAGAACTCATATTCTTAACAACTTTCCTATATATCATACAGCAGTGTTAGCTATAGTCATCATGTTGTACATTACATCCCTAGTACTTATTTATCTTATAACTGGAAGTTTGTAACTTTCGACCACTTTCCTCCAATTATGCTTCCCCAACCCTTCACCTCTGGTACCACAAATCTAATCTCTTTTTCTATGAGTTTGGTGTTTTTTGTTTGTTTGTTTAGATTCCACATATTAATGAGATTAGACATGTTTGTCTTTCTTTTTTTGACTTATTTCACTTAACATAATGCCTTCAAGGTCCATCCATATTAATGGAAATGGTAGGATTTCCTCCTTTTTCTTTTTTTGGTGAGAAAGATTGTCCCTGAGCTAACATCTCTGCCAATCTTCCTCTATTTTGTTATGTTGGATGCCACTGCAGCATGGCTTGACAAGCAGTGTGTAGGTCCATGCCTGGGATCCAAACCAGTGAACACCAGGCCGCCGAAGCGGAGCACACGAACTTAACCACTATGCCACTGGGCCAACCTGTTTCCTAATTTTTTTATGACTGAACAATATTCCATTGTGTGTGTGTGTATATATATATATATATATATATATATATACCACAACTTCTTCATTCATGCATTCGTTGATGGGCACTTAGGTTGTTTCTATGTCTTGGCTATTATAAATAACATTGCAATGAACGTGAGGATGCAGATATCTTTTTGAGTTGGTATTTTTGCTTCTTTTGGATATATTCCAGAAGTGGAATTGCTGGATCATATGGTAGTTCTATTTTTAATTTTTTGAGGAACTTCTATACTGCTTTCCATAGTATCTGCACCAATTTACATTCCCACCAATAGTGCACAAGGGTTCCCTTTTCTCCACATCCACACCAGCATTTGTTATCTCTTGTCTTTTGATAACAGCCATTCTAATAGGGGTGAGGTGATACCTCATTGTGGTTTTGATTTTCGTTTCCCTGACGACTAATGATGTTGAGCATCTTTTCATGTACCTGTTGGCCATTCGTTATATCTTCTTTGGAAAAATGTCTTTTCAGGTCCTTTGCTTATTTTAACTGGATTATTTATTTTTCTGCTATTGAGTTGTATGAATTGTTTATATATTTTGGATATTAGCCCCTTATAAGATAAATGGTTTGCAAATATTTTTTCCCATTCTGTAGTTGGTCTTTTCATTTGTTGATGGTTTCTTTTGCTGTGCAGAATTTTTAGTTTGATGTAGTCCCACTTTATATTTTATTTTGTTGCTTATGCTTTAGGTGTGATTTCCATAAAATCATTTCACGATCCATGTCAAGGAGATTTTTCCTATGTTTTCTTCCAGGAATTTCATGGTTTCAGGTCTTATATTTAAGTCTTTAATCCATTTCAAGTTAATTTTTATGAGCCATTTATTGAAGAGACTGTCTTTTCTCCATTGAGTATTCTTGGCTCCCTTGTCAAATATCAGTTGACCATATATGCTTTGGTTTATTTCTGGCCTCTTGATTCTGGTCTATTGGCCTATTTGTCTGTTTTTATGCCAGTACCATACTGTTTTAATTACTGTGGTTTTACAGTATAGCTTGAAATCAGGAATTGTGATGCCTCCTGCTTTCTTTCTCAGGATTTCTTTGGCTACTCAGGGTCTTTTGTGATTCCATATTAATTTTAGGAGTGTTTTTTTCTATTTCTGTAAAAAATGCCATTGGATTCTTGATAGGGATTGCATTGAATCGATAGATGGCTTCAATGTCTGTTCATGATAAAAAAAAACACTTGGGCCAGCCCCAGTGGCCTAGTGGTTAAGTTTGGTGCACTCCACTTCGGCAGCCCCAGTTTACGTCCCAGGCTCAGACCTACACGACTTGTCTGTTACTGGCTATGCTTTGGTGGCGGCTCACACACAAAAAGAGGAAGATTGGCAGCAGGCGTTAGCTCAGGGGAAATCTTCGTTAGCAAAAAGAAAACAAAAAAACAAAAAACAAAACAAACCAAACAAAACAATAAATTAAGCATAGAAGGAATATATGTCAACATAATAAAGGCCATATATGACAAGCCCACAGCTAACAGCATGTTCAACAGTGAAAGATTGAAAGCTTTTCCTCTAAGATCAGGAACAAGACAAGGATGCCCGCTCTCACCACTCTTATTCAATATAGTACTGGAAGTCCTAGCCAGAGCAGTCAGGCAAGAAAAAGAAATAAAAGGCATCAGAATTGGAAAGAAGAAGTAAAATTGTCTCTATTTGCAGATGATGTGATTTTATGTACAGAAAATCCTACAGACAACCAAAAAACTGTTAGAACTAATCAACGAATTCAGTGAAGTTGCAGGATACAAAATTAACGTACAAAAATCAGTAGTGTATCTATACGCTAACAACGAATTTTCTGCAAAAGAAATCGATCCCATTTACAATAGCATCAAAGACAATAAAATACTTAGGAATAGACTTAATCAAAGAGGCAAAAGATCTCTACCCTAAAATTACAAGACACTGATGAAAGAAATTGAAGAAGACACAAATAAATGGAAAGGCTTCCCATGTTCATGAATTGGAAGAATTAATATTGTTAAAACGTCAATACTACCAAAAGCTCAGTGACTGTTGATTAAGCTGAATTAATGACCCATTTCTATCCCTTCCAGTGTAGCAGAACTAAGTAACACCTGTGGAAAACCCACCATCTGTCGAGGTGGGGTGATGTGAACCTAAGAAATTATACCACCTTATGAAAAAAGGGTCCTCATTCACTGACGGGTAGAGTTCATGACCACCCAAAACTTACTATGTTGTAAGATATAGAACAAAGCTGGAAGAGTAAGGCCTCGAAGAAACTGACTTTGTAAGAAATAGAAAAACTGCTTCTACTACCCTATTAAACTTTTCATACAACTTTCACTTCCCCCAAATAGGTTTTCAATTTTCTGGAGACCACAAGTGATAGAAAAGTGACATTGTTCTCATGACTTTGAGCCACTGCTTTCCCAAACTCTCATCACCTCCTTTAGCCAATTTCATTATATTGTGTAGCCAAAGATTCCTGACATATAAAATTAGAGAAAGTGAGAGTTGCTGAAAAGGAAAGTTACTGGAAATAATCATTAGTGAAAAAGAGACAGAGCCTGGAATTGTATTTTATCTTGTCATCTCTTGTTGAATAAAATATCAGGAACTCAGACAAGAGTTCAGATCTGGCTAAGATTAGCCAGGTCTATTTCTAGCTTCCCATTGTCCTCACTGCTTTTGTGTTATTAAGTATAATTTCTTAGGCTTTCAGCCTCCTGGAGTGGTGGCCATCTGTGTGTTAGAAACACCCAGGTAACTTTTCAAAATATAGATGCTCAGACTTATCAAGTCAGAACCCCTAGGGTTGGAGCATAGAAATCTATCTGAGAAACAAACAACTTCTCAGGTGATTATGTCCACAGGTGATTCTGAGTATCATATTTCGGGACATGATTATCCTAAGAGTCTCCCCTAATGTAATTTTCAAACTGTGACTCGAAGCCACCTGAAACAAAATCACATTAGGTAATTTTCTTAAAGTGTAGATATTCAGACTCACTGAGTTCCACTAAATTATATGCTGTGGCCTGGTAGCTGCTTTTTTTGTTGTTTGTCTTGAAGTAACTCCCCTAGGTGATTGATATACGCACAGTACAGTTTGAGAATCAATGACCTGGGGCAGAGGTCTCAAACTCAGATGCCTTATAGGGGCCCGGAAGGTAATGGAAATGTGAAAAACAGTCCCAAATAATACAGTAGGGAGTGGTAAAAATTCTAGGTAACTGAAGAGTGCCTGACCTTTCTAAAGGAGGCAGCCAGCCACAAGCCAGCTGCAACCAGCTATTACTCGTGGGGATATTGCCAGATATTCTGAATTTTCAAATGAAGGCAGACTGTGGATTTTTTTTTTTTGATGAGGAAGATCCGCTCTGAGCTAACATCCATTGCCAATCTTCCTCTTTTTTTGGCTTGAGGAAGATTAGCCCTGAGCTAACATCTGTCCAGTCTTCCTCTATTTTATATGTGGGTTGCCGCCACAACATGGCTTGACAGTGGTGTAGGTCTGCACCACGGATCCAAACCCGCAAATCCAGGCCACCAGGTGGAGCACGCGGGGCTTAGCCGCTATACCACGGGGGCGGCCCCTGTGAATGTTTTAATGTAAAAATTTCCTTAAATGTTAAGAACTAATTCACTTTTTTTCAGGTTTATTGATATATGTATAGAAAGAGAGAGAGAGAGAAATAAAATTGTAAGTTATTTAAAGTGTACGAATGATGATTTGATATACATATACATTATGAAAGGATTCCCCCATCAAGTTAATTAACTAACTCATTTTTTAAAAAACAATGTGCAGGCCCACTAAGGCTGGAGGGTCACCAGTTTGACACTTTTGGACCAGGAGATGTCAGCACATTTGTCGTAGACAAGTATTAATCGGAAATACCTCAATGACTGACTAAGCAATAGGAGGTGACATAGGCCTTTAAGGTGCAGCTAGAGAGAACTAGAAAAAGTATGCATTGTAAAGGAGGGGTGGCCATCCTCATTTGAAAGCAAGAGAACAAGAGTGAAAAAAATAGTGAATGGAATCCATTCCAGGCATACCCATAAATGAATCTTAGTAATCTTACTCATAACGTAGAGATAATGAGATAATGATAACTACTCATAGTGTTTGAGGTATTAAGTTGAATAGTTTATATCAAGTGGATTAGCAACATCGTTTGACATATAGTAGGCACTGAATGTTTTTTTTAATACGCTAGTTCCCTTATTTTCCCTTTCCTTAAGCCTCTGTTCCCTGACGCTAAAATTCAACAGGCACTGAAGAAAAGCAAACTCATGGCAAAAAGCTGACAAACGCCCTTAATATTTGTGTTTTTTTAAAGAAAACTGATAACGTTTCTCTGATGAGATAATTAACAAAATAGTGATGACAAAGTAATTCAAGTCCCTTGTAAAAAATGTCATTTGAACACAAAAGTGTCCTTGCATCTCATCACTGGATTTGTTTCCTCTACTGTGGGTTCAGTGATTCTCATTTCTGTGCGAAGCAAGTTGCCAACAAATGGTCTGGAGAATTTTAGTGGATAATTCTGAAAAAGCTGATAGTACTCCGGGCCAGAGTGGTCTAGGAAGGTTGCCCTCACTTAATTGCACTCTGTTATTCATTGACTTTTTTAAAAAAATAGTAACTTGTGTATGAAAACAATGCAATGGTGATGTTAAAAAATGTATTTACGATTTAAAATACTAATAATATCATCGCCTTAACATACATTCCCTTCTATTTTTGTCCTCTTGTATACATGTTTTTAATCTCAGTGAGGTTAGTGTTTTCTGTTTTACTTGCCATTATAATCCAAGGGCCTATTACAGTGCCTTACACATAGTAGGCACTCAACATTTGTTTAAGGAATGAATGAACTTCTGAAATTATAAATGTACAATCAATTTTGTATTCTGCTTTGCTCACTTCCATGGTGTTATGAATCTTTTTTAAGTTTCCACAGACTTGAAACAAATCGTATTTCTCTACCTGTTTTGTTAATTTTTTCTAATTATAAAATCAGGAAAATATGAAAGCCTAGAAAAAATTTCTTAATCCCGCTATCCAGAAACAATCCCTCTTAACTTGCTAGGATATTTCTCCTAGTATTTGATATATAAAACTTTCTCTTTAAACCTGGAGAATTTCCATTCGGATCCTTTCATTTGATGTGACATTGCTAGTGTTTTCCCATGTCATGGGAAACCCATTGTCACCATTATTTTATTAACTACATGTTAATAGGCTATTGGATATGCCTAGAATGTTGACATTTGAGATTTTTACAATTTTTGTTATAAAATGTTCCACAATAAAGATCTTTGTTCATAGACTCTTTGTCCACTTTGTAGATTTCCTTAGGAAGGGGAAAATAAATGCTAGTTAGTTGGAGTATTTCCAGAGATCTTTTTCATCTGGGGTATATGAATGGCATATTTTCTACACCCTTATGTATCCCAGCATGTCTTTGTTATTTTTCTTACAAATAAAAGACAGATTGACAGGGCATAAAATTCTTTCCCAAACAAATTCAGTTAGATATCATTTTATCGTCTTTGAGCATTTAATGTAGCAGAAATGAGAAACCCGTGACATTTATACTTATCCCTTTGAAGGTTACCTTTTCCCTTTTCTTTCTTCCCGAATGCTTGACAGTTTTTTATTAAACCATTTCGCCAGATATGTCTAAAATCAAGTTTTATTGATTTTGCTGAGAATGAAGCCATTAAGCTGAGATTTTTTTTTTTAACGGAAAATTTTTCTTCAGATATGTCTTTGATTAGTGCTTCTGTTCTTGTTGTTATGATTTCTTTCTTAGATACACCATAATTCTTAGGTTGGTGCTGTCTTCTTTATTCTTTATTTATTTGGTCTAGGTGACCAAGTCGCTTATATCTAAACCAGAACAATTTTGAAAGTGAAAGCGGGGAGCAGTTAGTAATTACACAGAACAATAGGCATAAACCAAGAACTGAGTACAAATTGAGACACACAGCCACTCTACCCATCCATTTTCATTATTTACAGTTCTTGATCCTTTTGTTCTGCATCCTGAAAGATTTTCTTAATTTTGTCTTCCATATCACTAATTCAATGCTTTGCAATATTTATCATGCCTTTTATGCTTCCAAAGCATATTTGAAATCTATTGTTGGCTTTTTAGTTTCCCTGTTTCTTTCTGTATAACACTATTCTTCTTCCTTCCGTCCTATTATTGTTCATCTCAACAGGTTCTTCTCTTGTGAATTACTCACTATTCATAAAAGTCATGTTACCCTGCTTATTGTGTAAATGTCAGGGTTTTTGTGGGGATTTTTTTCTGATTTTCCTTTGGCTTCTAAAATAAATCATTTTCAGAATATGTCTTTCCTTTTCTTTGCCTGTTCTACAGCATTTTTATAGAGTTTATGTTGTTTTGCCTTTTTTATTGGATGGGGGAGGAGTTCTTATTCTAGAACAATGAGAAATCTATCTGTACTTTCTTGTTTGCTGGCAGGCTGTAAAGATTGCTAATTGCTGTACTTTGAATTCACTTATGTTCTGGCTGAATCTCCTTCCAATAAATACAACTGGACACGAAATTGCTGTGCACAGCACCTAAACCAAATCCCAGTCTTTAGCAGTCATCAGGCGGGTGGTTGACTCTGCTGACCTGAGCTGGAATCTGCTCCTCCCCTGCTGAGTTGTGTTCTGATAACCTGAACCAGTGGCTCTTAATCCCTTCCTCAACCTAGACAGCCTTTTCAAAATGCACACCTAGGCTCCATCCTAGAGTTCCTGGCTCAAAATCTTAGGAGACATAGGGCTTGTGTATATGAAAAATTTCCCAGATGTTTCTGATGTGCCCTCTTGTTTGAGAATCACTGATCTGAACCAATGACGTACATAAAAAACAGAAAAACACAGCTGTTGGTTTGCAGGTCTACTAGGATGACTTCTGATTCTGCTGCCTTCTATAGTGCTTTTCTTGTGGAAATTAAACCTATCTCATACACATTCCTCTTGGAGATGCAGTTTCTATCTAGATTTAGGAATAAGAATACTAATCAGAGGAGGGAAGTGATTACATGTCATTCTGACTACCTCAAAAAGCAGACCCCATGCAGTAGAGGGACCACGGTGACTCTTCTAACTGAACTAAGTGATAGAAGGAAAGAGAAGATGGTCGTTATAGGAGTTAAGAGCCAGAGGACCCAGATTACCTGAGTTTGAATCCCATCCCTGCCACTTACTAGCTAAATGCAACTAGTTAAGTCACTTAACCTCTTTATTCTTTAGTTTCCTCATCTATGAGTTAAGGATAATAGTATCTATCTCATTGAGTTTTAAGGAAGATTAAATGAAATGACTTATAGAAAGTGTTGAGAAATGCCTGGTATATATTAAGTATTCAAGAAATATTAGCTACTGTTATTTTCATATATAAATCAATTTCATATTTTTTTCTTTTGGTTCCACCAGCTTGCAATTTGTGCCACATCCTTCCATTCTAGCAATAAGTTGACTATTAATAGAAGTTTTTAGAGTCATGAGCTTTCATATTTTTATGTCTTATTTGATATTTTTATATCAAATAAGGAATGCTTATTTGATAAGGCATGAGGAATGCTGCATCAAATCAGTTCCTGCATTTTATTGGAATTTTATAGGTAAGTTCTAGAATGGTGATCCATCACTGTAGTTTTGGTTTGAACAGGCAATCAATCGTTTCATTTCTATCCGTGCCTTCATGTCATTTCCTACTGGCTGCTTTGTCTATACCTCATTTCTTCCTCCACCTAGTTCTGTGGCTTTGGAGCAGTAACCTGATTTGAAACATGCCAATACTAGATAAGCTAGTGAAGTCCAGGAGGAGAGTTGTTCTGTGTGGTTCAAAAGGCCCCATAGGTGATAGCCACTAGGAGGGAAGTTTAGCTCAAAACCATGATCTTTCTAAGCTGTCCAAGTGATTAAATATACTGTCAGATATTGAGGGTATTAGTGAGGGCCACTCAGGGAATAGAAACCACACCAGTTATTTAAAGAGAGAAAATTTAATACAGTGAATAATTAACTAGGTACAAAGTTGTTACTCAGGTAACTGGAAGGATAATAAGAGAATTCTGTGCTATGAAGATAGCAAATCCTGGAAGCAGTTACCATTCCTCGAGCTAAGGAAACAATAGGAAGAGGCTGGAAATATTAACACTTAGGAGCTTAGAAGAAGAGCCCTGTGAAGCTGAAACTCAGATATTTGAGAAAAGGGGATGCTGTTCAGCTGGTGATGGTGTCTTTGAGTTCCAAGGAGCACCCCCAAGGGCTCAGAGCCAGACCTCTAACTGGCTGGTTGGTGTTGGTAACTCTGAGGGTACAGGAGAAAGTGGTTCTACAAGTTTTGGCAAAGCTGCACTAGAGTTAGCTGCTGCCCTGGAAAGGAGCTGCTGAAGGATGAAGAAGCATTGCTGGAGGTGATACTTAAAGGAACCTAAAGCAGACAGAAAATCCACAGGAAGCTGACAGGAAGAAGCAAGTCCCTTCTCTTCCTCCAGCCTCGCAGTCTCCCCCTAGTGGCCTCTATTGGCAGAGCCTACCAAGATCCCCCTGGCATGTAGTTTGTAGAGTACTAGCTTCAGCATCCCAAGGCAGAGAAAAGAAAGGTGAGTTTGGAGTTGAGAGACAATAGCTATATCTGACAGTGAGTCACCCGAAGTATCAAAGAAATAGTAGTAATGATTGCTAACATTCATTACACCATTACTATGTGCTAAGCTCATGCATTATCTTCTCATGTAGCCATTTTTATCCTCATATTATTGGTAAAGAGATTAGGGGTTACTTGCTTAAGGTCACTTGCTTAAGAACCTTACTAGCTCAAGGTCACTCAACTAGTAAGAGACAGCCAGGAGTCAAGTTCAGTCTTTGTAGCTCCAAAGCCTGTACACAGCATTGCCTCCTATAGTGGATGGCATTGATGCCATGATTTTTTCTAACTCTGAGATGTGTTTGTGAATAATTGATGCCTCTTTGCTTAACATTGTTTGATTTTGTTTCATTCGCAATAAACTTATTATTTCACAACATTTAACTTAGTATGTTAGGCATGTGTGCTTAATTGCTGAGAGCTGTGGAGACTGGGCAATTTTCCAGTTCATCTGAACTAAACAGATAGCTGAATTGGACAATTGGAAGTTTAGAAAATATATATTAATGTGAATTATTTGCTTTGGCCATCTACTTTGTCTTTCAGATTGCCTGGAACAATGCCTGGTTGCCAATTGACTTTATGCCACATAATGTCACTGTAATTCTTTGGCAAAATTCCTCCCTCAGGTACCTCATCACCCGAGGTTGACTCTCCTGAGTAGCTTCTCCCTTAGGAAAGCAACTTGGGTAAACCGATTAAACAATTTTGCCATAAATAGACATCTCTGAGTTACGATATGGATCTATGGAACAGAGCAGAAATTGGACAGTATCAGCCTACTGCAGATCTTTAGACTGGTAGAGATCTCTATGTAGATAATAAATTACTACTCTTGAGAATAGACTTGGGACATCAATCATCTGCCAAATCTTAATATATCCACTGATGTCTGCAAACGATTACTAATATTTGCACATTTTTTGGCATTCTCCATGCAAATAAAAGAATTTTTGTCTTAATTTGTATTTATGCTTGAGATTCAAAAAAATAATAAGAATTCTCTGAGATAAAGAATTTGGTTGGAATACAAATTGCTATTATCTGTTATTCGAGATTTTTTGATAGTTGAGACTTAAGTAAGTCCTTAATTATCTTAGCTCCCTAGTTTCCACTCACACACCCCTACACTGCCGGATTCCTGATTATTTACCTATAAATACTTCTTCAGTTTTTAAAGACTAGACTGATACTGTCAATACTTCAAATCTAATCTCTTTATAGTTCTTTCTTTCAGCCTCCCCAAATTACTGGGATTCACTCAGCATTCTCTAAAACAAAGGATTTCCATGAAAAACAATTTAGAAGAATAATAGTAAAAGAGACAGGTTATATATAGAATAAGTTTAAGTTTGGGATATCCAAACAACGCTTTTTGAAAAGCCCTTACACCATCATATTGATAGATCCTAAAAATACCATTCCTACATTCTCTAACAGATTCTTTCCTAACTGAAAGAGAAAGATGTGCCGTGTGGAGTTCTGGTCGAGTATCTCAGTTCCCTTGTGTTTTGGGTACAGGGCATGAGCCCTCTTTTGTATCTGTATAATAAAAACACTCTCATTTGATGAGGATTTTACAATGTGCAAAGTAATTTTAGTTCACATAACCTCACATACACATAACAATCTACAACAACTCTAGGAGGAAGGTATTACTCCCCCAAATTACAAATGAAGTTGTAAAGAAAGTGAGCCTCAGGTAGACTGTTTTACCTAGCAAGTATTAAAATGACATGTTCTGATTTTAAGACCAGTCCTCTGTCCTCTAAATCACTGCTGATTCAGAGATTCTTCTTCTGGGAGCTTAGGTAACGTGTGAGCTGCTGTGGCACCAACTTCAGAATCTAAAGGTCCTGACTCCTCTGTTGAGACTTAATCACCAGGCTCTGCTGCCTCAACAAAATCAGAGATATTCTACCAAAGATCCCATAAGCAGAAAGTTGTACTCTGTTTCAATACATGATATATTCTTTAAAACTGCCCTTAGAGTACCTCTTTGGCATCTTAAAACGTTATGTCTTATTATCTGAAGCTACTGAGATAGGTAAATATGAATCTTGTTTCTTTCTGGAAAAGATTGTTTGAATTTTCTGAGACCTATTTGACCTTGAATACATATTAACATATTTACCATTAGCTTCCCTTACTCATGTCCAGCCTCTAGAAACCTTAGGCAACCCATCTTTCCAGGAAAAATCAGTTTCAAAAGAGAAAAAAAATAAAGAATTGCAATATAGGCTATGGCTGGGAAAATATGAGCATCCTATTAAAAGAGTGGGTCCTTTGCCAAGGGTCATTGGAGCATTTTGAAATTGCCTGTGTGTTATGATCATTTCGCTTCCTTTTCAAAGGTTCTTGAAAACATTTACAACAGTTAATAATTTAATCTTGAGCTTCTACTATTAAGTGGGACTCATATGTCCTATGACATATTCATATGTTGGGGATTTACTGCAAAATTTTATGTGAGAATCTGCAAAGTTACTTTGGGGACTTTTAATAAACATCTGGGAGGCATTAGTGTAGACCTTACAATTTTGAAGGTAGATGCTCACTTATCTGGTATAAAAATGTCAGGCTAGCCATAGAAATGCATAAGACAAATCATTATCCCATTATTTCTGAAGACTTATGCCTTGAACAGATGATAGGTTTAATTCTGGATCTCTAAACCAAAATGATGCATTCATTATTAATTATAATTATACAAATAGAACCCTATCACGGTAGGTGTCATATTGATAATTCCCAGGCCATATTAACTTCTGTGACCTTGAGCTCATTGGGGGCCTAAGCCACGGTACCCCAATACAGAGCATTCTACTCCCACTTTGGCTGAGCAGTACTATCACATAGTCCAGCAAAATACGCTTTAATTGGCTCTATCTATAACACCATCACAAAAACCACAATATCTTCTTTGAAAAGATATTTAAAAGGCATATGATGCCAGTCTCCTCACCTTTGGACAATCCATTGCCCATAAAAAATAACGTTAAATCCCTGAAAATCATAAAATCCAATTAGCCTTTCAAGTCCTAAAATGAGATCGCATTAGTCACTTAGTGATCTATTGACTACTATTAGCACTCAATCACTGACACGGCCTCAGGACCCTTTAGAATGAAAAACATTTTACTGTCATCAGCTAACTCATTTTAGACTCTTCATCCAAATGGTACGATTGTTCTCAGTCTCTTTTTATCTAGGTCTATCACATATTCAGTACCTCTAAGCACCGCCCCCACCCCAACCTTTTGCACTGAGGAACTCTCTCTTTTCCTCACCTAAGAATCAGCAGGATGCAACTGGTTACCATTAAAAAGAAAGCCTTGCCAAAGAACTATCAAAAGAGAAGTGAGCAACTTCTGACTTCTTGCTCCTTTCCCCTCTTTGCCTTGGCAGAAACATTAAGCATGAAGAAGAGTAGAACATTACTCTTGCCCAGAGGCTCCTAGCATTCCAAGAGGGGAGCAAAAGTTCAATATCTACTAATCTGAAATCCTTAGGATGGGTTATCTGCCACAGTTGAGGATGAAAACAACTGCCTTGATATTACCTTAAAACTGTAGGCATATTATGTAGTGTTAGAAATATCTCTGTTGGTCCTGGGAGCAATTGTAAAAAGCTAAAACAACAACAACAGTGTTTTCTTAAACTAGAGACAAGTGTATTAACAATTAGTTTACTACTTAAATAAGATGACTCCCATTTATATCCATTTCTTATTTCTGAGGAGCTGCCAATCGGGGATATTTTAAAAGACATATGAAGAAGGCATTACCAGGGCAACCAAAAGGGTGGCCTTTCTTGACTGTGCCAAAGATATGCAATCTCAGACAATAAACTAGCCATAAAGAAGAGCAGGCAAATGGGTGTATATAGGATTTGGGTTTGAATTCCATCTTTAACCTGTTAGACATAAACAATTATTGGTGATAATAAATTAAGCTAGCCAGTGTGTCTCTAGTTCAGTTCATTAACGATTACCATGGACAGAGAAGTAAAGAGATTTCTGCTGATGTAGCTACAACCCTGGGGCTACTTATGGAATATTGTGCATAATGCTACACTCCGTAAGACAAAATATACTGCTGGGAAATTTTGCACTGCATTTTTAACGTACTGTTTCCACAATTGACATTTCCACATCATGATTGTTTACTCTCCTGGGAGAGGCTGGCATCTTTTGCAAATTTCAATGGCTGTTGAATAATTGCTGTTGGGATGTTTTTGGCTTCTTATTTGCTGATTTAGTCTCACCACTCATTACAAGTCTGTGATTTCTTTTCTGAAATCTGTGAATTTCATCCTCAAGTGAAAAAAAACAGGAGATCAATCCTCTTGGATTTGAGAGACTATAAAACTTGATCACTTGGCAAGACATTCATTCTCATTCTTTCTCTTGATTTCTCTTATGCGCAACATACTACATTTTTAGATAAGTCCTGGGATGAAGAATGAAATCTGTGTCCAAGGAACAAATTGAAGGTTCTTGGCCTATCTGGGAATTAAATGAGCCGTTGTTTGAAAGGAACGTATGATGACCTCCTCTGGCAGCACATTCTAGTGTTCTCCCACATGGATAGTGAGGAGTATTTTCCTAATGATCTGCATTAAAAGGAGAGGCATCATTTCCCTGGAATGGTTTACTATATAATGTGTCATAAATTAAATGCAGTAATGTCAGTCCTTCCAGTGTCCTGATTGCATAATCTGATTATGATGTTCTTAAATAATTCCTTTTCAAACTATAGCTTTATCTACAAGTGATTAGTATGAGTCACAAAAGAATTGGAGTTAATGTTGTTCACTTTCTTAGGATTATTCTTGAAGGTGTCAAATTCGTCCTGAGAAAGACCATGGCCACCCAGAGAGTTTTTACGTGCATCTAACCCATATTCATTTGTTCTGACTTCGTATTATATTAAGCAACAGCAGAGATTGATTATATTGTGGGAAGTGGAAAGGTCAGAAGAATAAATTAACTACCAAATTGTCAATGAGCAGCTTCTGTATTCCTTTGAAAAGAAGATTCTAGTAGTATTAGGTAGGGCAGAACATCATTGGAGGGAATGAAATATAAATTAATTAAATGCTTCCCATCTCAACTCTAACACCTCTTCCCTAAGAAAATCTTTCCTGATTCCCCAGGCTAGGTCACTCTAGAATGTACTCTTTTTATACTTTTTAGGTTCATAGAACTTATTGCTATAATTATGAATTTACTTGGAATGAATCTTGCCTTTCATTTTTTTAAACAAGTCTCACCAGGCAGTAAAATATAGTGATTAAAAGTATGGCTTCTAGAGACTGATTTTGAATCCCATCTTGGCTTCTTACCAGTTGTGTGACCTTAGTTTCTTCCTCTGTAAAAGGAAGTTAGTAGTTTCTACATCATAGAATTGTTGTAAGGATTAAATGAGTTAATAGTTGTATAACACTTAGAACACTGCCTGGCACACAGTAAACATTCATCCGATAAGTGTTACCTATTATTATTTTTTGATTTTATTAATGTATTATTTTGTTAATATCTACCTCCTCCTTAAGACTCTAAGCTCCATGAAGACAGAGGACATGTCTGTTTTGTTCATTCCTCTTGCATCTCCAATATATGTCACAGTGCCTGGTATATAGTAGCAATTCAACAAATATTTTATGAATAAAAATATATCTAAAATATATTGCCTAGAAACGTGAGTTACTTTGGAAGTGAATCCGACCTCAAACATCAAGGGATTAAATTGAGCCTTTCTATAACATTACATTAAGGTGTTGAATGGACTAGTCCTATTCTATCAGGAAATACTGTATGAGAATATTTTAGGAAACATGATTTGATCCTCAGATATCCAATTTTGCAGTAAAGAACTGTGCCATAATGAGTTTTTTTTAATAATAGCTAAAATGTCTCATCTTTTTAACTCAATAGCCAAAGCAGCAAGCTGTTTGAATATGATGATAATGGTTTCTAATGCTCCGTAAATACAGTTACTTGACATTATTATGCTCTTTTTAAAGGAAGCTCTTTGGCTTGTGTTTAAACAAGAAAGAAAGCTAGAGATAGAGCCACAAAGGAGGTAAATGTCTAGCTAAAGAAATTTAGAGAGCAAGATAGATCAAAATCAAGACAGAGATGGAGATGCAGATAGAAGTGGAAGTAGAGGCGAAGGGAGCACCAACAGGCTTGGATGGAAACAGAAGTACATGTCGATGCCATGTAATACGTGAATGGGGGATGTACAGAGTACGGTGGCACAGCAGATCAAAGAGAGGCAAGTAATATAACTTGAGGGTGAGTCAAGTCAGGAGTGTTTAACTGGAAAAACAAAGCCTGAGCAGAGCCTTGAAAGATGACTGGAAGCTGATGCTGCAAAAAGAGAGGTAAAGAGTATTCTGGGCAGAGAAAATGACCTACCCCTGGATACGGAGGCAAGAGAGCTGGAGCACTTGGAGAACTCCGAGTTTTTGGAATGGCTTCCAAGATAAAAGGAAACTAAGATATATTTAGAGGGTTGAATGAACAGGACAAGTTGACACTACTATTGTGCTTCAAAGAAGAAAAGCATGAGGGCTAGAATACAAAGAGATGTAACAGTCCGCTCTGATAGATCTTGCATAATCTGGAAAGGGAGGCAGGAGATAGGATATCAGAACTCTCCAGGATCATCCAAGACATAGACAGGAAGGAGAGAGAAAATCATCAACATTGTGAATTTAGCATTTTGAGTTGCTGGACTGTGTGATAAAGGCTGTGTTATCAATTATCTCTTCTTCTGGAAATAATAAAGAACTCTCAAGGTCTCTGCTTTCTTTGTGGGTCTGTGCTCCCTGGACTGACTTAGAAAACATAATGATGGTTTTTGGAGGTTCTTCCCATTTTAAAACCTAAAAGCCTTTGATGTCATATGCAAGAGTTTCAAAGAAAATAAGGCCGGGGCCGGCCCAGTGACACAAGCGGTTAAGTGTGCGTGCTCCACTGCAGTGGCCCGGGGTTTGCCAGTTCGGATCCCGGGCACGCACCAATGCACCACTTGGCAAGCCATGCTGTGGCGGCGTCCCATATAAAGTGGAGGAAGATGGGCGTGGGTGTTAGCCCAGGGCCAGTCTTCCTCAGCAAAAAGAGGAGGATTGGCAGATGTTAGCTCAGGGCTGGTATTCCTCACAAAAAAAAAAAGAAAGAAAGAAAATAATGCCAATGGAGGCTAAATAATGCTAACAGAATGAATATATATGGACAATAAATAATTCCAGAAAGAGATAATTCCAAGGCTCATACAGTAAATCAGATGGAAACCCAGAAAATTTATTTGATTTGATGTGATTTTTTTAGCACTAAATATATTAGTAATTAATGTTTCTGTGCCCTCAAGACATGATGTGATTGTATGTTTGTCACAGTGAAAAAGAAAAATTAGTAAGTTCATAAATCAGCGCACTCTTTATACCTCTCTTCCAAAGGGCAATTATTTGTGGCATAAGGACTACGGAGAGATATTAGAGACGTGACACGTAGATGTAACGCTCTAACATCTGAGCCTGAATCTTTTCCTTAAAATTCAGGCGATAAAATTAAATACAAGTAGATATTCATAAATATTAAAATTTAATCATATTCACTAAAGATCGTAATGAAGACAGACCACCTCAGTTAAACAACTTATTGACCTCCCTAATAGAAAGAGAAATGCCTTTAACTCACTTTTACTCCTTAATTCATGGCATTCCATAAACTGTACAGGACTTTGGGTTAGATGAGCTTTAAAGTCCCTTCCAAACCAAATGATAAAATTATAAGTGTGCTAATTGACTTTTGGTGGATCATTCAAACTTAATATTTCTGCCCTATCTGATTATTACTGAGCTTGAATGTATACGGGCAATGATTTGACAAGTGAGTTCACAACAGAGCCAGATACAATCCAAACCTTAAATTTGAAAACTATCTAGATCTCTTTTCATTTCATAATCAGTGACAATGCTCACGTAGACCATCCTGAAACAACATAGACCTGTTCATTCAGGATTCATTGTCCTGGACCTGAGGTCACCAGAGCTGCTTAAAGAGTCTTTGAGTTTGATCACTAATTCATGAGAAAGTAGTACCTCTGTGGCCAGTGACTTTAAGAATTAAATCCAACATTTCCAATGCCTTCTTACTCTGAACCAAGATTTAAAATGTACAAAGAATTAATTATGCTAATATGTGCCTAATAATGCAAGTGAAATAAAATGTCATTGTAGCAAAGCTTAATATAATTAGAAGATTACAAGTTTTGAAATAAGGTGCTAAAATGGAAATTTATTGAGATACTGATTAATGGCATGCTAATACCATTTCTAGTGTTAAACTGGTCAATGTCAGGTAGCAGGCAATGAATATGAGTCAATAAGTTTTTTAAAAATTTCCAAGTAAACTAAGAAGCCATTATGCAATTAAACTGATTTTATAACTATGAAATTAATCTGGGGTGCTAAACCAGTATATATAAAAGCTATATTACATCACAATTAGTTGAACCATTGTTTAAATGTACCAAACATGTACTTGTATCAATAAAAAAAATGGCTTATGGAATTGAGAAAAATGTTTGTCAACTGTGGTGTCATTTCTAGAGGGTATTTAAAAACAGAAATAATCAGCATTTAGCTGAGTTTTCATTCTTAGTGTAATAAAGCAAATTAGCATGTGACATAAGCCATCTCTTAATAATAGTTTCAAGCTGCATTGACATAAAGTAATCAAATTTCCATAGGAAATTTAACTTGCATGCTAGACAGTTTAATTATTTGGTGCATATTTCAATAGTTCCCATTATAAGAAAATATGCCAGAGTTTGTCACCAAGAGTGTCTATAGCAATAGTCTGAATACTTCGATAAAATGTAATTATCTTGTAAATCATCTGCCTGCTGACACATATAAATGTGTAGGTTCATTTGAATATTATTTAATTTGACCAAAACCTGGGTGGTGATATAGGAACTAAAATCAGTCTTAAACCATCATCTTTATTCCAAAAGTTCTTAAAATGTAACAAATAATCTTGTCCTTTGTAATATAAAGATGAAAAAGTTGGCATAGAATTTGACAATTATATCTAACTTTAATATCCTACTCCAGAAATGCCTCCTTTACCTCTATCTAGGTAATTGATCCTGCCACCTCCTACTGTCCAGGAAACAAATATGCAAATGCATTGTGTCTTCTGTTTTTATAGTGCTCTTCACTTGATAGAGCACTTTGACATGCATAACATCCTGTGGTCCCCACATCGTCCCAGAGTAGTTGGTTGACAACTAATAATAGTTATATAAAATATAATAACAATTATTATTGTTATTCTCTTGTCTTGGTTGAAGAAATGGAAGTCAAGTTCCCCAGAACAGTCTTGATCTCAAATCCAGTCCACAAGTTCCTCAATATTGCTAAAGCTGATCTATTTGCTTATAGGATGGTCTTGATGTATGTTACTCTTATTTTAGTCAAAATTGTGACATGAGAGTTATCCTGTTTTTCTAGCTCAAAGTATATTAAAACTGACTGCAAGGAGTTGTTGATGGTATGCACACTGACACAACAAAAAGGGATGGTAGATAATCTGATGCCGTGGCAGGAAAGAGAGAAAATACACTTTCTGAAAAGGCTGAAGTGCTCCAGCGCCGCCATAAGCTCAGCTCCACTTGGTTCAGTCAACACAGAAACCAGGTGGCTCCATAGCCCCTGAGCACATCATGGTCCTGCAGCCAGGCACAATGACTGCTGTTGACATCAGAGTGCTGTGAGTCAGCAGGGAAGGATCAAAGATGCCAGCCCAAGGAAGTGTGCTAATTTTATTAACAACTCTAGTAATAATAATAATACCCAGTACTTAGTACATGTCAGGCATGTGATGAAGCCTCCCTAATTGTCAGATTCTGCCTTCTTCTAGCCTCTTCCTCCCTTCCCTTTCATCCATGGTCCCTTGACCTCCATCTGTAGACTTGGTCTTGCTCCAGCGCCCAGGGCTTGTCTGAAATGCAGGCAAGATGGCTATGAAGATATTTGCCACATGACCTAAAACTCTAAAACAAAATCACCAGTCCTTTTAGTCTGGCTCAAATTTTGGCCCCTATTTCTTGTCACTGGTCTGCTGCTTTATTTCTAAACTATTCCTCAGTTTGTTTCCTGGTGCTGATAATAGTACCTTTAGAGTCCGTGAAAGAAAAGACCATGTTGGTCTTACTCACTACTGTAGTCTCAGTAGTCAGTAACCAATGATTGGCATAAAATGGTCCTCAAAATAGCTATTCATCTGTTTGTTAAATAAAATGAATGCACTACCAGTCTAGCCCATATACGTAAGTTCTCTTAGTGTAACATTCCTAATCTCGTCAGCATCTTCATCGTTGTTATAAACTACCACTTACTCTTTACTATGTGTTGATGCTTTATATACATCATGTTATTTAATCCTCACAAACCTTGCAAGGTAGGTAGTATCATTTTCATCGCACAGAAATGGAAAATGAAGCTCCAGGAGGCTAAGTGATTTTCACAAAGTCTGTCACACGCAACTGGTAAATGGCAGAACCACAATTCAAACAAAGATCTGAGATACTCCAAATAGAGCCAGCACGTTCTCCTCTGGACTCTCCTGGGAATTGCAGTGACCTTCTGAACCCCAGACCAAGGTTTTGGACCTTGTTGCTCATTAGTAGCCTTTCCTGACGTCAAATGCCCATATTTCCAACGACTACCGGTCCCTGCTTCAGCCTTTCCTGGGTTGGGACATTTTGCTTGAGCTGACTGCTCTCCTAAGCACCATATGACTATATATCTTCTGTAGCCACATCCTTTTGATCAAAGGCCTCCCTTCCCCAAGTATACCAACGACAGCTTTAAGTCCCAGGGGTTGCGCCTGGGTAGGGTATATCTTGTATGACTAGGCTGGGAGCACAAGGCTCGGAGTGCGAGTGGCGGCCAAAGGCTTTCAAGATTACCAGGGGTCAGGTGAGCGAAACAAAGTATAACCATCCAGAACAAAAGGCAGAAGTGGGGTGGAATATAGAGGAATGAGTTGAATATCAATAATTAACTAGAACTAGAATGGGAAAAAATGCATGATCAGAAGCCCAGTGCAGGAAGCTTGAGTGATTGCCATAAACTGACCTGCTATGCCCCTGACTTACCTTTTTGGAAACCGGCCTGGGGCAAAGAAGGATTGAGTTGGTTCAAAGAGTACCACATGCATGCTTCTGCTGTTTCTTCCTCCTGAAGACATGCATCTCTATATCCATAGCCTGGCATATAATAGGTTTTCAACACATGTTTTGTTGGATGAATAAATCAGCCAGTTGCTTTTGAAGACAGTGTTGTGCACGCCAACACTTCCTCCTTAGACTTGACCAGTCTGCCAGTGTCTGCTGTATTCCAGAAGGTGAGACCATACTGCTGCAGTGAAATAGGCTGCACCCAGCATGATTGGCAATATTATGCCAACTGCACCATGCATCCATCCTGCCTTCTGAAGCATCCATTGTATTTTACTACTCTGTTATGTATTGTTTCCTGTATCACTCAAAAATCCTGAGGGACATGTCCTAAAATCTTTGTTGACACCCCCATACGTAATGGTTGAACATCATTGTAGATTATAGTTTTGACTATGAAATTCAGTAGAATCTAAATGAAAAATTTAAGTGAGCTTTTCCAAACTCTCTTATTCTACCAAACACAAAACTGATGTCATTAATTATTCAACTGGCTTTCTTTGTTAAATTGTTGTTGATGAAGACAGGCAAGTCTTATCATTTCACGAGAGTTGCTACACACGGGGGGATGAGCGAAGCCGTGTGCGCGCTGCGCGGCAGCCTAGCCCCCTCTCTGCTCCCCTGTGCCCGCCACACGGCGCATGCCATTCTAACCCATCATGACACGTCTTAAAAGTGACTTGATTCCATGGGTCTTTAGGATTACTTGCAAATAATTGGAACTATATATACTAAATCTACAAATATCAAGGCTCTACGTCACATGTTGTTCTTATCAACTAGAAGGAGCATTAGAGAGTACCGGCCAAAAGCACAGGCTTGCAAGTCCTACAAATTTGGGTTTTGGACCCAGGCTCTGTTTGGGAGTAGCTGTGCCACCTTGGGAAAATTACTCACCTTTCTGAGCCTCATATTTGTCATCTGTTAGAGGAGGCTAATCATTGTAGTCACCTCATGAGGGCTTTGTGAGGATAAAATAAGACAATATGCATAAAGCACTAGGGACATCGGTACATATTAGCTCTTCATTTGTACTGTTCTTATTAGGTTGCAATTTCTGGGCAGGGACTATGCCTTATGTTTGCCTGAATTCCTAATACAACCGTAAAAAAGTTAATTTATTTAAAAGCCTGGGCTTTTAAAGGAATACGCTTTAATTTTCAGAATCTATATAATATAGGTCAAATGAGGTGTGAGATGATGAGAAACACCAAACCTCCTGCAGCCTCTTTGGCTGGGAGAAGCGGCAGCAGCGTAGAAAGCCGGGTCTGAACCCCTTGAACACCTTCAGTAATCAGGCCACCTATGAAACGAAAGGAGTTTCATCTCTCTTCAAAGTAGGGGAAACACTGTGCTCACTCGAGCTTTCTGAGCTTGGGCCTGGAAGGTAAAATGAAATGGGCTCGCTTGCCCAGGAAAGAGCGGAGAGAGTTTCATCTTTTCTCCACTCTTAAAGTAAACCCTCTCCGTTGCCTCTTTTCTTCTGTCAAGAGAATATCTCAAAGCTCTCCTTCTTTGCTGCAGCCAGTTCTGTTTTTGAAACTTTTACTGATCCTGAAAATACCCGAATCTACGCTCTTGGGGAGAACAAAGACTGATGGGGAACCTCCAGCAGTTGGCGCCCAAAATTCCTTAGCTTGTGAAGTGACACTGGAACTAGTTACCAAAGAAAGAAGGGTTTTTTTAGGGGTGGGGGTTGGGGAGGTACTCTGCTGTAAACATAATCTCTCTCAGATGAATAGCCTTTCCCAGCCTGAGACAGAGTTGCTGTTTTCCTGCTGAGGAGTCGGCGTCATCGGCATTCGTAAAAGGTATCTGGTGCAGAGACCATTGTGTGAAAATAGGCAAGAGAAAGGAAAAAGAGCAATAGCAAAGGACAATACTGTATTGCAATCACTTTAGCAAGCATTTCCAACATGATGACTTAACTCTAAGCAAATTGTAACAGCTGCCACTTACTGGCCCTCCCTCTGTGCCAGGCACTTAACACGCATTATCACACTCTCACATTTAATTCTCAAAATGAACCTGTAACGTAGGAGGCAGTATTATCCTCATTTTAGAGATGGGGAATTTACAATTCAGAAGCACTAAGTGACTTGTAGATGGCCACGTGGCTCATAAATGATGGAGTCAGAATTTAAGCGTAGGTTGTCCTGACCACTAAGCCCTAACCACTATACTTACTGCCTCTCAGAAAAGGAGAGAAAAACTCAGCTTGCTTACTTTTTGCCAGCAAGGACAGCTTAGGACTGAAGCAAGAACGTTGGAGACACTGCAAAAGAGGAGAATGCAGAGTCAGGGGGAGTGTAGAAGCAGGCGATAGTCTGTCTGGGACTAGAAAGATAGTACCTAGTTGGAGAAAAATGGATGGTCGAAATGAGATCACATTTTTAGTTACAGGTATATGTTTTTATAAATCATTATATATATTTACTTATATATAGTGATTAATTATTTTTATATACATCCGTTATTTTTTTTCTGAAGTCTCTATTAGAGAGTGCTCGTATAATCCAAATACTTGCATCCCCTTACCCTACTAATCATAATTATTAAACTTTTCTCGGGATACTCTTCCCCCTTTCCCAGTCTTGCCACATCCTATTATATTCCCAGTAATTTCCATAATTTATATTTATATTAAGTGTTTGTCTACTTATTGCAATCATGTCTTCTAGTTTCAAATACCTGCAGTGGGGTTCAGAAATGCATCCTTTGCTGTTTACAGTGGGTCAGCTGACAGCAGAAAAATCTAGGATGGCATGAAAGGGTCACTGGTATTTCCTGACTTTTACAAAGTTACCTTTTTCTTTTCATTAAAAAAGAAAAAATAACAATTTCTATCACTTTCAGCACTTAAGTTTTAAATATGAAATAAAAAAAGGTATTGTCTCTCTCTCACCCACTATATGAGCAACAGGAAATTTCTTGCAAAGAGCATGGCTCACAGTAGGAAGTCAGAATTACTTTTCTTGATTGAATGAGTGCTCAGTCAACAATTCTTTTTCCTAATTGATTAGCAAGTATTCTTTATATTTTGTGGACATTAACTCTTTGTCTATCAGATTTATTGCAAATATTCTCTTCTTTCTCATGTTCCTTTAATTTTATTTATGATAGATATTTAATGCTAGAAATAAGGTATATTATAATATTTAGTTTAATGTATTTCTCTTCATCATTGTGATTTCTGAGACATTTACCTATTTGGTCTATCTTTTAAGGATTTAACACTATTAACACCTCAATGATCTGGAAATTATTTTTAATAAATGGTGGAATTAGAAACTTAAATGATATCATTTTTCCAAATAATCTATTTTCTCAACTCCTAATCTCATATATGTTTCTTCCAAACTCTTTTATAATTTCCAACATATAATATATCAAAGCAATGTACTTCGTTATATACATTAATATCTGTTCTATTTATGTACCTGTTAATCCTTTTGTTAGTGCTTCCTCGTTTTAATTATTATTGTTTTATAAAAATTGCATTTCCATGGGGGCCGACCCCGCGGCGTAGCGGTTAAGCGCTCTAGCTCCGCTGCTGGCAGCCCAGGTTCAGATCCCAAGCGCGCACCGACGCACCACTTGTCAAGCCGTGCTGTGGCGGCGTCCCATATAAAGTGGAGGGAGATGGGCACAGATGTTAGCCCAGGGCTAGTCTTCCTCAGCAAAAAGAGGAGGATTGGCAGATGTTAGCTCAGGGCTGATCTTCCTCACAAAATAAATAAATAAATAAATAAACAAACAAACAAATAAAAAACTGATTTCCTGATGTGTTCTAATATCTTTTAAGGCAAGACCCCTCTATCATTTTTTTTTCCAAACTTTGTACCATTCTTGTCTGATTTTTCCTTCTGTGGAATTTTAATATTTTACTAGTTATAAATCCACTGTGATCCATCGCAGGCGAAGCAGTCTTCCCTTATGCCACTGGATGATTCTCTGACCCTTTCGCAGTTCTCTGACACTGGCAACTACATTGCCGTCTTGGCAACTCCTCCCTCCCTCCAGCTCCGCACTTGTTGCGATTTCATTCCCTGAGTGCATTTCAGCATGACCATACCCCTTCCACACTTCTTGCCTGTACTTTTGGGAATTTCAGCCTCTAAAATAATGTAGAAGCAGATTTTAATGGGAATAAAACCCTAAAAATCAATGGAGTGGAGTGGCATGTCATGTTAGGTAGAAATAAAGATTCAACTCAAAGTGTAGGAAAATTACATTTGAAAATCCCTTAAATTATCTATTTAGTTTGGCATATATGGTTTTGTGTATACAACTATGTGTAATAATATGTATATATAACAGTACATAATAATATATATAGAATATGTCATGAATAATAAAAAAGTACACTCATTTAGGGGAAGGAATGAGAATTAGCAGTACTATTGAAATTCGTGTTTTCTCTCCCCCTACCTCCCTCCACTGAGACTGTTTATTTTAATTTATATAAATTGAATGCACTTGTGAGGCAGTTTCATTCTATTTGAATGGGAAAGAGAGGCTTCCTAATTCTTGGATTGTGCTATTACTGGATCTCTGATTTAGGGGGTAAACAATGTGGAAATTATATTGAAAAAATTACTACCTTCTTTCAGGCCACGAGTTTGCTTTTTGCAAACAGTAAAATATGTAAGACATAGATTTTGACTCGCAATTTGGTTTGATAGGTCTTGTTTAATTTTTGTCCCAGATTTTGATGAAAGTTTTATCATCAGACTTGAATTTTAGTGTTAAAAGTTGTCATATCTTTGTGTGTGTGTGTGTGTGTGGATGTGTGTGTGCCTTTATCATTATATGCAGAGAAATTGCAGATGCTGCATTGAGGCTGCTAGGTAAATATAGCACTAGATGTTTCTACACTATTATTTCATAAATATTTGTTTGAAGAATTGTGTTCCTTAAGTCTGTGAAAGAATTAACTTCAACATCTGGAATTTCTTAATAGAATTGTTTGTAGGGATGAATGTAATTATATGGATTAATCATTATCCTTGGGGCCGAGGGTCTTCATTTTACTCCCATGTCACTCTCTCATACCAAATATGTTTGTTTCTCTGGTGCTCTATGCTCAATATGATTAGCTAATTTCACTTCCCTATTTAGCAAGAGGAGAACATTTTTATCCCTGCCTCCATTAGAGCTTGTTCTTCACACACTAATTTAGCGAGTCCCTCTGTAGGAAATATATGAATGAGCCTTTGTTCCAACTGGAAGCAAAATATTGGGTCTTGAAGCTCTGCTGGAAATGGTCTTCTTCTCAGTTTTTCAGTGAAGAGATTATAATCAGAGCCCAGGACTTGAGGTGAATAAAAGAAAATTCCATTTGACAAATACTATCTCTGGTTAACTAAGAACTGTGCTGAAGAGGTGGTTGAGATATGGTCCTTGTCCTAAAGAAGCTTCCAGTCTAGTGTGGGAGATAAACACTTAACCAAATAGCTACGCTATGGTGTGAAGAGTTCTGTAACAGAGAGATGAACAAAATGACACCATGATACAGACATGAGACAATTAATCCTGCTTGGTCAGTAGTCAGAGGAACATTCAAACAAACAAAAACCCAATTCACCGTTGCAGGAAATCAACAGGGCAAAAATATCGTGAGAAAAAAAATCAGCATCAGCAGCAGAAACAGTAGTAAACACTACATAAACTAGTTTCTGGAAATCTGCATGGAAGTGCTGAGTTTTGAAGGATGAATACGCATACAGGCAAATACATTCCCAGGTGGAGAGATGAGCATATTGAATTTGTGTAGGCGTGAAAATGCTTGCTCTGCTAAGAGAAAAACAAAATGTCCAGTATGACTTGTCTTGGTGGGCATGTCTGGAGTGTTGGAGGTGAAGTTAAAGGCTAGGAATGGGTTCCCAAGCCATACTATTGATTTTGAAATTTGTCCTACAGGGGATACAGAAGTTATGGTGCAGAAGAATGATATGCTCATATTTATGTTTTAGAAGGAAAACTGGCAACAGAACAGGGAACTGAGGCCAAGAAAGCAGTTGGGAATAATTTCTTCCTGACAGCTAAACATAGAGCTTGCCTTCCATTCTGGAAGAGGATTAAGGCAGAGGAGGAAATAAAAAGGAAGAAAGCTAAAAGAGGAGGAAGACAGAAAGAACTCTCTGGAGCAATTTACATTAATCAATGGTAGGAATGAGACGGTGAAGCTCCTCTCCTCTCACCTCAAGAATCTTGTATGGCATCTCAAGCCCGGAAACCAAGAACTACTTCCTGTTTACTGTCTCCTGGTTTTTGACCCCTTTCTCTCTTTTGCCTCTCACATCTGATCTTGTCACTAAATTTTAATTTTAAAAAAATTTTTCTCATCTCCCTTCCTACCATTACCAACACTGGCTTCCAGTTTAAACCCTTAGCACCTAATCAAGATCCTGGAAGGCTTATTTTCCTTCTCCTTGTTGAATGCCACCCATAGAGGATCCTCCAAAAGATCTGCTTTTATCATCCCAAGCCCTGCTCAATAGCTTAATTTGGAAGGATAAAAGTCAAATTCTCAGAATAAATTTTAAGACTCCATCCTACCTACCACCATGATTGTGCTCAGTTACCGCCTTTTGTCATAGTTTTTCCTCCCATAAATCCCTTTGGAATCCTCACTCCTTATTCTACACATATCAGAATCCTTTCAAAGAATTCAAAGTTCAGCTCAAATCCTATTTTTTGGGGGGCAAGGGGAGGCCACACTCCTTTCCTTTTGTACAAGGGCTTGAAACTTTACTGAGAAAGCCCTCCTCATCTCTCTACTTATATTATTGACCTGAATGTTTAGCAAGTTCTCAAAAATAGTCCAATAGTCTAATAATTCCCAATGGGAACATATTTAATTCAACTTGGCCAATATTTATTGTGCACTTAACATATGTAAGGCATGATGCTAAACATTGTCAGGCTGTCAATGTTAAAGGATAAATATGTCAAATGTCTGCTCTTGGGAAGAACAATTAACAATTTATTCATTAGAGGACTATTTCCACTTATATGATTAATAATTTATGACTTTTCTAATAAGTTACTCTTCCTTCATTGAGTTGGTGAGTTCCATAAGTAGAGGAAATTGTGGTGGAAGTTACGTAGATGTGTTTAAATGGCACACATTTCACAGCAAGAATCCAGTCTTGATACAGAAATGTAATCAAGCCTTCAATATTGGACTATACACTTACTCTTGATGTGTATATTGTTAATTATTCCATATATATTAGCCTGTTCAGGCTACTATAACACAGACTGGGGAGCTTGTAAACAACAGAAGTTTGTTTCTCACAGTTCTGGAGGCTGGAAGTCCAAGATCATAGTGCCAGCATTGTTGGGTGAGGGCCCTCTTCTGGGTCACAGACTGCCATCTTCTCATTGTGTCCTCACGTGAAGGAAGGGGCAAAGGAGTTCTATTGAGCCTCTTAGGCCTTAATCTCATTCATGAGGGTTCCACCCTCATGACCTAATCACTTCCCAAAGGCCCACCTCCTCATACCATCACATTGGGCATTAGGATTTCAACATATGAATTTTGGGGGACACAAACGTTCAGACCATAGCACCATGAATATTAGAAGAAATGCCTTCCTCAGGGGCTAGATGTCTAGGAATCTATTATGCTTCCATTTCCCACACGATCCTTATACAAATACCTGCACTGTTTTAAGATTTCTCTGCTACTAGTTTCAAAGGAAAGCAAAAGTAATTTCTTTCAATTATTTCCCCTGAGAGGAATATTTAATAAGTGAATTAATAACAGCAATAGCTATAAATGGGATGCATAAAGGGGACTGTCTGTAAGGAAGTAGACAAGTGTGATAAAAATGTATGGTTGTGTCACCCCTAACATTTACAGCAAGAACCATCTGCCCTCTGGTACTCTTAGCAAAAATTATAAGAAAATCAATTGTAAGGAATCAATAATTCCATTAAAAAGGAAATATAGCTTTCCAAATTATCACAGTTTTCTGCCAGAGGCATTTGAATATCACAGGGAAAAATAAAGGATTAAGCCTCATAAGAAAGCAAAAGTACCCTATGTTATAATCTTGGCCAATGCTTTCTAATTCTTCTTTTTCATATCTTTAAATACAGAATCCCCTTCACCTACAACTGAGTTTAGAAAATTCATTAAGTTCTGATGCTGATGTCACTGTCTCAGTCCTGAGCATGAACAACTGGTACAATTTTAGCTTGTTGCTGTGCCAGGAAGACTGGAACATCACCGACTTTCTCCTCCTCACTCAGAATAATTCCAAGTTCCACCTCGGGTCTATCATCAACATCACCGCCAACCTCTCCTCCACCGAGGACCTCTTGAGCTTCCTACAGGTCCAGCTGGAGAGCATTAAGAACAGTACGCCCACAATTGTGATGTTTGGCTGCGACATGGGAAGTATCCGGCGGATTTTCGAAATTACCACCCAGTTTGGGTTAACGCCCCCTGAGCTTCGTTGGGTGCTGGGGGACTCCCAGAATGTTGAGGGACTGAGGACAGAAGGTCTGCCCTTAGGGCTTATTGCTCATGGAAAAACAACACAGTCTGTCTTTGAGTACTATGTGCAAGACGCCATGGAACTGGTCGCAAGAGCTGTAGCCACAGCCACCATGATCCAGCCAGAACTTGCTCTCATTCCCAGCACGATGAACTGCATGGACGTGGAACCTGCAAATCTCACCTCAGGACAATATTTATCAAGGTAGGATGCAAGGCCTGGGTTGCATCCCCATTCACAGGGCTGTGACAGGAAGTAAAATTTCCCTCTTTATCCCCATTGCAGAAATCTTGACTCTGAGTAGCTTTAAACTCTAATAATATTTCTGAGAGGTTTTCTGGTTACAGAAGGCTAGTATTTCATGACCTGTCATTTGGAATTTGATCTATAGACTTGTAAGCACAAGTGTACAGCGGGAAACACTCAATCGTGCTTTCAAACTCTGGGTTAGTCCCATACTGGCTGTGTGTTCTTAGGAAGTTGTTTAAAAACTCTGAGCCTCAGTTTTCTAATTCGTAAACTACGGGAATATTGAATATCTTAATATATTACAATAAAGATAACATGAAATTATATGTTAAAAGTACCTAACACTGTGCTCAGCTCACAGTAGATGCGCAACAGATGTCTCTATCCCTGCCCACTCTTTTCCACATCAACAGACTTGGGCAAACCTCTCTAAATCTACACAGAGAAAAAAATTTAGTCACGCAAGAAATGGACTTTGCTCTCTCCTCCCAGGCCTTGATGCTTAAGGCAGTATAGAGTGCTGGTTAAAGACATAGACCCGGGATCCAGACTCTCTGAGCCCAAATTTTAGGTCTGCCACTTACTACTTGTGTCACTCGGTTAAGTTACCTAACTTCTCTGAGCCTTGGTTTCCTATGTCCTGTATGCATTTAAAATGGATGTAACAGTAGATCCTACTATACATGTAGTTGTTGTGATAAATAGACAGACAGACAGATAGATAGATAGATCGATAGATAGATAGGACCAAGAGGTCCACAAGAGTATTTTATATACACACATGTTTTATTTAATTAGATACCTTTCTTCTCCAGTTCCCCAGCCTGGTTCAGAATAGAATGAAAAAGCTCATTTAAATTAGAAAACAGCCCATCATATAAAAATGATTTTCATGATCCCTAGAAATATCCTTAAAAGAAATTTTATATTTTATGTATTTATTTTATATATTTTATAGGGGCCTAGATTTTTTTTCTGAAAAGGACCACCTATGGTCAGAGAGGCCAAATCAGAGAATTATTGCTGTTTCAGAGGTGAAGGCTTAGCTACAGGCTGGCCCCATTTTTAGGCAGCCCTCTTGGAGCAGGGACATCTGACTGTATTGAGGAACAGAAGGCCACCTCATAATGTCTTGCCTTTTAGAAAGACATGAGTACTGATGAACGCTAAGGAGGTCCTAAGTATTTTACATTCAATTTTACACATATGGATCGAGCACCTACTACGTGTAAGACAACTTGCTAAATGTCATGTATGTGGCCAAGTTTAAGAACAGCCTATACACTCCCTAAAGATTGTTGTCAATAAAATAATTCAAAATTTATTTAAGAATCTATTAATGGTAAAGTTAGATGTTCAATCATCATTTGAACTTTCCATTTTTCTCATATTGTATTTGAATTTCCTTAAGAGTAAAGTCTATGTATATTTACAGCCACTATCCAGATTTAATCTACTGTTTTTGAACCAGCACATAATTGAGGCTCAGGATTTTATCCGAGATAAGCAACATTCTCCTTTATAACAAAAATATAAGCAAGGCCTTTATTTATATTCATTATTTTGGAAGGACAATTGTAAACAGCAGACAGAAAAAACCATCTGTGGAAATTACATTAAATTATTTAGCATCTTTCTGTCTCAGGTACAGTGGAAAGCACAAGAGAAATGATTCTGTTCGGATCCTAAACATGTTTAGAAACTACAGGGAGAAATATTTGTTGGCTTGGCTTGTATATACCTCAAGGGTCCATTTTATCAAAATCAAACTGATCTTTCTGGCTCCTCAAAACTTAGTTTATGCTAAAGTTATGTGCCTCCTTTGACAAGGATCCCATGGCACTTTGTACATGAAATTATACGATGATATTTAGCCCATTCCATCATCATTATTTGTCTATGTGTCTGACTTCTAAGCTAAAATATAAATTCTATTAAGTGGAGACACTATTATTCAGCCCAGTTTAATGCCTAGTATATAGCAGCCACTTACTAGACATTTATCGAAATTGACATACACAGAAGGAAAGGAAATTTTATATTACATTTACATCCTACATCATCTGTTACTGTAGAAGAAAAATGAGTGGCTGACAGATAAATAAAATTTTGTCTAAATTAAAAACAGGTTTTTTTTTTACTTACCTAGATACCATCTGGTTTTCTCCTTTTCCTTTTTTTTTTTTTTTTTTGATGGAGTGTTAGGTTAGTGGATGACCTCTGCCCTTGTGGTTGTTTCCACTTGCTTATTCCAAAAACTTTGAAAGTTGTAGAAGAAGAATGTGAGGTTTGGAGCCCAGCAGCAATGCACAATGTATAAGGGTCAGTGGATGTGTTTGAGAATGAGCTCAAAGAACTTGAGGAAATATGCCTAGGACTTCATAAGCTCCCTGAGGAATACAGTCAAAGAGAAAGTTTCAAAGTGTTCAGGAAAGGGTCAAGGAAGTGGGCACATCCCTGGAAGGAATCTTTATAATGAATAACTGAAAAGCTGCCTTAAGCCACAAAGCATCTGTGGATTTTTCATCATCCTTATTTATTTTGTTGAATATACTCTTTTAGAAAGTGCATTATTCTCAGTCCATAAGTCACATCTGCATACAGTAATTTTCTTAATCGTTTCTAAATTTTGCGAGGCTGACCCCACTTCCTCTCTGCAAAATGAAAGTCATGAAGATGATGAGCCATGAACAGCGAGTGTCAGGGTTTCGCAAGCTCTCATTTCTCACACAATCATTTTTGGTTTGGGCTGACAGAATTGCTAACATTTTAAAATGTTAATGAAATCACCAAAAACATGGCTTTTCAGCATAGGCTTTTAGACTAGAAAAATCATTTCTCATGGCAGACTACACAGACGTAATTACAGGTATAAGGGATTTTATTCTTTCCAGGTCCCCACATACCACAGCAAACATCCATCATAATTAAATGTAGACAAAACCACTTGGGCGCCAAGTTCTTGGCATGATCTTTAACAATTTATTTACAAGTAGTTTTATTAAATGTTAATTATTTGAAGCAATGGTATCTGATACATTCTTTGATAATAACTCCCTAAATACATATGTATGGGTCCTTTTGTGCAGCCAGTGACTATTTGTTGAACTAGGGTGAGGTAAACAAAGTGAAGACTTGCATCTTGCCGTTGTGTAGCTGACAGCCTAGCGCATGGAGTTGACAAGTAAGTAAATGGTTATAAAACAAATGAATATATGATTCTTAAAAATAGCGATAACGTTCAGATACACAGTGGAGGAAAAAATTAACTCTTCTCAGAGACTTGGTGATGATGGAGAAACACTGGAATTGGATCTTGATAAATAAATAGGAGTTTTCTGGGTTGGAGCAAATTCACAGGCACAGGAAAAGGCATATGCAAATTCACCCAGACCTGAAAGAGAAAGTCAGTACTGTTGGAGCATTCATTGCATATGAAGAGGATTTGACATGATTCTGGAAAAGTAGTTAATTTGATAGCATGCCACACAGGGCTTTTATACCAAACTAAGGAGTTTGCGTTTTATATGCACACTGAATGTACTTGAATGGCAGCACGTTAGCCATGACGCATTTATAAAATCATGATCCTTAACTAATTAACCAAATAAAGTAACACAGTGTAAAAGTCTTGCAAGTAATTTTTTAAAACCATTAGGATATAAAAGTTGTTTTTATTTCTCAAAATTGGATTTAGCCTTGCCCACATTTACTCCCTTATTGCATTCTAAACACCAGACTCTGGTGAAAGTGAATAAGAGTTTTAGGACTTACCTGCTTCTGTTCGTAGGGTTAGGATTTGCCCATGCTTATCTGAAGGCCCTGGGTGCTAATGAATCTGTTGTTCCTGGAGAAAGAGCTCCCTGAGTTACTCAGAGCCTGGTCAAAGGCAGTTAACCTTTCTTTCAGAATTCCAAGAGTTTAGACACTGAGAGATACCTTGTTCTCCTTGGCCTAAGAAATCCCTGACCCTTTGGCTAATTAATCATAGTCCTGATGATTATATATTCTACCTTCTAAGCAGGTTGTGGAGTCTTGCCTTTCTTCTTTGAACAGCTTCTGCAGTTCAGTTCTGTATCAAGTAGGCAGTGATTAATTCATCCCAAACATTTATTTATTCCCAAACATTTGTCGAAGCTTACTAATATTAGGCTAGGCCCTTGGCTAATGCTGGGGACACAAAGAATAAAAGACTGGGGCCCTGCTCTCAGGAAACTTATGACTCCCTTCTTCTGTTCTCTCACCAAGAGAGGGTATGATCCTCTAACTAAATCCTTTTGGATTATTTTCTATCCATTTTCTTTGACCTAACTGTTTGGTTATCATTCTTCACTGGAACAACACCCACTCTACTGGTGATTATCCTCTGGTATTAGCTGGCGTTGTTAGGCTCCCTCCTCCGTTGTCCCTGAAGAATGGTCCACCATGCTAGAGACTCTTTCCCCTTCAAGCTATGTTCATCTTTATGCTTACATGGTCAAGCAATACCAAGATTCACTGGTCTTTCACTAATAGTAAATATTGCTTTATTTATTGATTCTGAACACATTATTCACAACCTATTATGTGCCAAGTATTGTGAGGTACTAGGAAGCTTCAGAAAAAAAGACTAAAACAAATATCCATTCAAAAATCCCAAGGTATAAATTGCTGATGGTCCCCATTTCATTCCTGAATATTAGAAGAGTTCCAGCAGAACTTGAGGCTGCATGATATAATTCTAATTTTGGGTATTCTCATCTACCTTTGCAATAATTTACTGGCATTGTGACCCTGGAAAAGTTATTTAATCTCTGGAAACTCTAATTTCCTTAATTGTAAGGATTCCTACTTGGAAAGTTAAGTGGTATGCCTAAGGTCATTCAGCTAGTACTTTATATGGGAAGATTTAAATCAGTTCATCTAAATCCAAGTTCCAGGCTCTTTCAGAATTAAAATAAACTTTCCTTAATTGAGATCCCATTACTTTGTAATTCATATTCTTTCTGCCAAAAGCTATAAATCAAGAGGCATGATTACCCATGCATAAGCTTTCTTGTCCTAAAGGACTTCTGTGGAGCCAAACTAGTTAGCCTGTATGTTTCAACATGTACTTAAAAGAAATGCAGTTGCATTGAACATGGAAGCCAGGGGTTAGATGCTGGTAACACTGGTTCTTTGGATCCTCAAGGAGAACCCATTACTGTGGGATGACCTAGTGTGTCCAGCTGTTACTCCTGGGTTAACTTTCTCTGCTACGGCTACCAAAGCGTTAGTACTTCTAGAAAACATATGCCTTGGTGTCAAGAATCTTAGGGACGAACACTTAAGGTCTTTATTTCCAGATGTTTCCAATAGGAACCCCCCATAACTGGACTAATTTGGCTGAAATGCTTTGAATTTGCCCCTCCTTCTATGTCACTTAAGTCATGTGAAGAGCTTAGTCTGAAATTTTCTCTAAGTCATGAGGGCTTCAAATAAGGAACACTGAAAAATATGTATTCCCTCAGGATGCTATTTTGATAAATACAGTTTAAATTTGCTTAATCTAGCAGATTTTAAACTGTGGAATTTTTCCAAATTAGGAGAGCTTCCAAGCTTTTATTTGCCTGAGAGGAAATTGTGTTCTTTGTTGACTTTTTTACTTTGTATGCATCTACTATAAAATTTGGAAACATATCAAAAAGAGGTATGAAGATAGAGAGGGCAATACTGCAGCTCTCTTCTGAATTCTGGATCTATCTCTTGGGACCACTTCAATCTCCAGACCCTGTAACCCTTCGGATGGAAGTTTGACTGGTAAATACCGCATAATGTCCCTTCGCCAGGGCTATGATAAGGGAAGGGATATCAGCACCTGGTCCAGTGCTGGAGCCAGATCTAGAGAGCTAGAATGAATTAAGTTGGGGTATTACACAAAGCAACCAGGAGCAGTCCAAGGGGTGAGCACAGACCATAACTGTGGAGAAGAGTCAAGGGTCATACCAAAAAGCAAAGGGAAAGGAAAACAATCTGAGGGTATGGGGTAGATCTAACTACCATGTGGGAAAAAAACACTCAGAGAAAAAAGTGTCAACTTGCCACTTGTGCCACATGAAAGCAAGAAAAAGAGAGCACTGTAGTCATGCGTCCAATTTCTTGACATAGTGACCCCCTCACACACACCAATTGTAACACAGCCCAAAATGTATATTAAAATATGACTCAATCCCATAGATTAGTATTTTTTCTCCTCTTGGGAAAAGAGTCAAGTATCTGTATGCAATACAGTAACTGTATCACAATACAGTTTCACTTGTAAGTAACTGAATTTTGTAGATATTGGTAAAACATAGACCAAATGATTCATATACATATGTACATTTAATATGTGATTAAATTGTTGTTGTACATTCACTGATAGAAATCTATTTTAAAAGATGAGCTTTGTGAGTTGTTTTAAAAGATGATGCAATCAATGATTAAAATGTGTGGGGCCCTCTGCTCTGAAGATTGAAATTTAGCAATTTCCAATTCCTATTAAATTCCTTATCATCAGAGAGTTTTCCCATTAAACTAATTTCTATTTTTGATACTATCCATTGTTCAGGGGAAAATGTATTGGAATTTTAATGCTTTGAACTGTCTATAGATTGCAAATGCAAATACCTCCTGGCTGACTGAGCCCATTCTTCTGGCAAAGTGATGAAGAGCTCTTTAAGAGATATATATCTGATTTGAGCAGAAGACATGTTTAATTGCATTTACCAAACATTACTGAGCAGTTACTCCGACCAGGCACCATATTGTGCCTAAGATTCAAAGATGACTCAGTGCTATAGATGCTTAGATGAACACTGAAGTCTCTTTCAGCTTGACAGCCTGCAGTGTTATGAAGCAGAGAAGTGAGAAAGGGAAGATTTGTTCATTCCTAACAGCAACTCTGCAGAAGAGACTGCTCTCGGAATGTGGAGAATGTCAAAATCCATACTTTCTAAGACTTACAGTCTAAAAAGTCAAAGATGAGTTAATCAGCTGTTGAATACTTATACTCTAGGGTTACTAAGGAAGATTAAAGAAGACAGTTAAGGAGTCATTTTCATGTATCTCAAGAAATCATGTATGTTTAATGTTTAATTTAGAGAGCTGTCCCATGTATGGAAAACAAAATCAAAGTAATGTCCTCTGACAGAATTGGACTGTGGGTAAGCTCCGTGGCTAAGATGGCAAACTCATGTTATCATGAAAGGGAGTCAGATACCACAGGGGTCGGCTTCAGTGAAAGAGGCCAAACTGAGTAACAACTGGCCATACAAATAGTCTCCAGGGTGATAAAAAAAAAACCAGAGAGATGGTAAAAGAGACATTGAAAAATATAAAGGGAAGTAAATAGATGGATTTCAGAGAGTAGTGGTAGGTGGCCTAAAGTGGCAATAACAACAACAACAAATAGTTAAAATAACTAGGGATGGTCAAGAGTTGATTGAAGATGCAATCTCTTCTTAATAGGATAGAATATTGGCAATCCCTCTGTACAAAGTCCACCAAAAGGAAAAGAGGACAAAATTCAGAAAAATAAAATAAACGAAAGAACGTTAAAGGAATAATGAGATAACTATAGGTTAACCCACATGCCCGAAACTGTAAGAATGCTGGAGGAAGGGGAAATAATCTGGAGCCTGAGGAAGAGACACAAAATGAGAATCACGTAGGGAATAAGAACGATTAAGGGAAAGTCTTGAAGAGTTAAGAAAAATCACACACATGTATTAAAATACAAACATAAAATATAAATAATTAATAATTCAGACAACTGGAGATCTATGGAGGTTGTGAACGATCAGAATTGGGTGTAAGTTTTCTAAAAGATGTAAGATTATCCAGAGAGAGGATGGTTTGGCGCTCTTCAATGATAAAGCGCAGGAAAACACTGTGTAAGTGTAAGCTTGTGGCAAATGCAAGTGTAGAACTTTGGAGGATGTTTTTGAATGGAAGATTCGTTACATGATTGTAGATATGAATCGTGTGAAGAAAAGATGAGATTTCTGAACATCGATGGATCTCTTCCCATCTCTCCTTCTCTCCTCTCAGAAAAAGAAGAATGGGAAACTTTAAAACTATTTCTTTGTCTCATACTAAAAGGGATTTACTTAGCTTTTATGCTACAGTCAATAGATCTGGAGCTAAATTAAAAGTGACGAAGAAATAAATATTTAGATTCAGTGCATGAGAGTAAATAAATCTGATAAGAATTAGGTGGCGCGGGCCGGCCCGGTGGCGCAAGCGGTTAAGTGAGCGCGCTCCGCTGCGGCGGCCCGGGGTTCGCTGGTTCGGATCCCGGGCGCGCACCGACGCACTGCTTGGTAAGCCATGCTGTGGCGGCGTCCCATATAAAGTGGAGGAAGATGGGCACCGATGTTAGCCCAGGGCCGTCTTCCTCAGCAAAAAAAGAGGAGGATTGGCGGATGTTAGCTCAGGGCTGATCTCCTCACAAAAAAAAAAAAAAAAAAAAAAAAAAAAAAAAAAGAATTAGGTGGCGCTGGTGGAGGGGAATCGGGGAGAATGTCACCAGCAATAACATAGCCAAAGATTTCTAATCAGGCAAAGGCAAAAAATCAAAATTAAGTTCTCACAGGCTAAAAAATTTTATAGAGCTTTATGGAGGATGAACAAGTCTCTTATTCCTCAGGGAGGAAACATTTAATGTGATGAGATGATCATGGGAAAGGAAATTCAGCTCATTTTTCAAGACATAAGAGAATGAGGATACAGATTTTTTTAATGGTACAAAGAAAGTTCCCAAAGGGAAAAATAAATGTTAAGGCTTTACAGAGCAAAATAAATATTCCCATAAATATGATTAATGGAAGGCAACAATAGGGGAACAAAGAAAAGATAAAGAGGGCAGTTTAAAAAGAAATAAAAAACAAACGAGAGAAGTAGATATACAGAGACAAGTTGGTGAGTGAAAAAAGATCAAAGTAGAAATAAATGTGACCTATAAACAACTGGGCATGGAAGAAGACACATAAGGATGATGATGCATTTAAACAACAAAAAGGTAAATTCAAATGTTGCCAACATTGAGATTATTACAGAACTAGTTCCAAAGCAAGAAAAGATACAGATTTATAATAAATACAAAAAACATAATGTTAGTAAATTTTACACGCAGAATAAGGTGGAAGAAAAATCAGGGGACAACAAGTCTTGACATCCTTAGGAATATGACAACATTATTTGTAGTTGGAGATTTTTATTTAACTTTAGTAAATTTTAGAGCAAGTTTTTAAAAAGTGAAAATAGTACATGAATAATGTAATTAGTCAGATAAATTAAGATAAACTGCAATTAATATTTTATTTTTAAAGAAGATAGGAACACAAATATGTCCTCATCCGAAAAGAAAAAAACAAGAGGAGAGAGAGGTGGGAGGAGACCTAGAAAGAAGGAATTAACAAAATAAAAACCAAAATTAATTGAGGAGAAACCCTTAAATTAGTATAAATGATATTATATGAGGTTCTGTAGCAACAAATTCCTAGAAAAATATCATTTGTAAAATTGATCCAGAGAAATGGAAAGCTTATTAGAAGAGATTGAAAAAGTGATTAAAGAATTACAATTCTGAAAAAAGTGCCCAGATAGTTTTACAACTGACTCTCGCAAACTCAAGTGGTAAAACACAACACTAAACATTTTTTGGTTGAAGTTGACCTAAAACATTTCTCACGGAAGTCCTTTGCTTTCTGTCATTTTAGGAATATCTTAGGTCCCATTTTGAAAATAATACAATAAAACTTTTCTCAAGTGAATTATATAGTGGGAGAGTATAACGAGATCTACAATTTACTTTTTAAATGCTATAAAAAGAGGTAAAGCAATCAGAGGAGAACTTCCACCAGCTCTCTTGCCCACATCCCCCCATCTGCTTGTCTCTGGGTTCTATATTCTCTCTGCCTTCTCTCTCGTGTCCGTGCACCTCTCTAAAGTGTGACACTCCCACTTGCACTTTAGAGCACAATCTCTTTTGGCCCTCAAGGGCATTGTCCCAGGAACTCTCCCTCTTCTCTCCTACATCAACAATGTTTCTATTTTTTCTGGATCATTCCCATCAGCATAAAAGTTTGTGCTTATTATATATATATATATATGTGTATATATATATATATATATATACACGTTATACATACACATGTATACATTTATACACACACACATTTACTTGATTTTTCCCCTCCACCGCTATTCCATTTTTCTCCTTCTCTTTACAGCATAACCCACTAAAGACTTATCTCCAACTTCTCTCTCCCCATTCTCCCTTGAAGCATTAGGCTGCAACACTTCACTGAAGTCACCAGTGGCCTATGTATTTCTAAAGCCAATGGTCAGTTCTCAGTCCTTGTATTTGATCTGTTAGAAGCTTTTGACACAGTGGATCACTGTCCTCTCCTTAAAACATCTTTTTTTCTTGGCTTCTAGACCACAACACAGCCTGCTTTTCCCCTATATCTCTGGTTACTTCAGTTTCCTTTGCTAGTTCTTCCTCACCTCACCTTCCCAATGTTGGAGTGCCCCCGACTTATTCCTTGGACTTCTTCTCATCTGCAGTTACTGACATTGTGATCCCATTTTGTCTCCTTAAATACCATGTGTAGAGTGGTGGCTCCCAAATTTGTATCTCCAGTCCAGACCTTATTCCTGAACTCCAGACAATCTCCCACTACCTACTTGGCATTTCCATTTGGATGTCTATCAGTTATCTCTAACTTAACATTAGCAAACTGAACTCCTGGTAGTTCTCACCTACCTCAAACCTGATTCTCTACAGTTGTCTTTATCTCAATTAATGGCAACCCCATCCTTCCAATTGCTCAGAGCAAAGACTTCGGTGTCATCCTTGCCTCTCCTTTTCCTAGCAACCATATCTGAGCCATCAGCAAATCCTGTCAGTTCCACCTTCAAAATATATCAAGATCTGACTAGTTCTTCCCCCCTCTACAGCCACCACCTCAGTTCAAACTCCCATCCCTTTCACTCTGGGTGTTTGAAACAGCCTCCTAACTGGTCTTTCTGCTTCTGCTCTTGCTTCTCTTTAGTCCATTCTCAACACAGCACTGTGATGAGCCTGTTAAAATGTAAATCATATTGTATCACTTCTCTGCTCAAAACCCACCAATGGCTTTCCAGCTCATGTAGAGAAGAAACCAAGTCCTTACAATGACCTACAAGATCCTCTTTTCCCCACCTCCCACTCCGCTTAAGTCTTCTCTGCCCTCGTTTTCAACTCTCCTGCCCCTCACTCCCTTAGCTATTCCTCAAACATACCAGACACAGTCCCACTTCAAGGATGTTGGATTTGTTGCTCCCTATACCACGGAATGTTCTTTCCTCAGATATCTTCCTGGTTAGCGCCTTTCCTTTCTTCAGCTTTTTCCTCAAATATCACTTTCTCAGAGAGGCCTTTCCTGGCCTCCCTACTCTGAAATTTCACCCCACTGACTACCAACCCTGACATATCTTATCTCCATATTCTGTTTTATGTTTCCTCTTTGCACTTAGCACTAACATCCCATGTAAATTACCTGTTTATCATATTTATTCTGTCTCCTTCAGTAGAATATAAGCTTCATAGATTTTTGTTTGTTTTGTTCACTACCATATCCTCCAGCACCTAGAACATTGCCTGGCACCTAGTGAGTACTGTTGAATGAATAAATGATTGAATGGATATGTATTGTTTTGTAAACATCTTTGTTCATTTGTCTTAATGAATAAGAAAATTCTTTAATTAGTATGTCAAGTTTTGTGTGCAAATGTGGCTTCAAATATATATCTAAAATATGTTAAACACTGATCTTGTTTATACTGTGAACTGGTTCAAAAACATTTTTTACATAAATTTGCAAAGAAGTACAAGTTTTATCTTGGCTTCTATACAAATCAACACATATTCTTCATTAGTGACGTAAGTGGGAGCTGTTACTTTAAAGTAATAAGTTATCTCCATGCAAATTAACTAATGAGCTTCATTCTTTCAAGCAGAGTGGT
The DNA here is from genome assembly GCF_020826845.1 of Diceros bicornis minor. NCBI lineage: Eukaryota > Metazoa > Chordata > Mammalia > Perissodactyla > Rhinocerotidae > Diceros > Diceros bicornis. The sequence continues at coordinate 11,355,855 of NC_080767.1, read as the reverse complement.
ATCTTAGGAGATTTGCTGATAAAGAAGATGTATACCTGAACTGCTTTGTTAAACACTCACTATGCACAAGGCCCAGTGCTAAACTAGGTTCTCAATTACAGAGTGAGGTCCAGGCCCTTATCGTACCATGACAAAGCTATTGTCATATTCTTCTGGGTGGTCTCCTGGTCACCATCTCTTCCTTCTTGTATATACATTTTACCTGTTTCCAGATCAATATTGCAGATGCAGACCTCTGGTTATATCATTAGTTTGCTCAGAAATCTGCACAGCTCCCCTTTTCCAATTAAATAAAATCCAATCTCAAAAAAAGGACATGTGGGGGTCGGCCCTGTGGCATAGTGGTTAAGTTCGTGTGCTTCACTTTGGCGGCCTGGTGTTCTCAGGTTAAGATCCCGGGTATGGACCTACGCACCACTTATCAAGCCATGCTGTGGCAGGTGTCCCACATATAAGGTAGAAGAAGATGGACACAGATGTCAGCCCAGGGCCAATCTTCCTCAGCAAAAAGAGGAGGATTGGCAACAGATGTTAGCTCAGGGCTAATCTTCCTCACCAAAAATAGAAAATGGACATGTGAATCCTCTATAGACTTGTTGCAATCTGCTTTTCCTATATTATTTTCTCATATTTTTCTGCCCTGCTCTCCAATCAGATTGTTATGCTTACCACTCCCTGTTACATTTTCCACCTCCTTACTTTCCTCATAACATTCCTGAATCTGGAAGATTTATTTAGAATTCATATCTAGACTGGAGCAGCAGTGTGATGAGCACGGAGTGTGGTGGTATTATTGGTCCCTGTGATCCAGGCTCTAAATTTCTATTAAAAGAATTTAAGATTACTCTTCTCCTTTTTTATACCCACACTGCTCTATGGGCTCACTTTCAGCTGATATTCAACTAAATACTCCAGGTCTTATGTATATGACATTCCATTGAGCCGAGTTTTACACATTCTTAGTATGGTTTGTGAACTAAATCCAACCCTGTGCATTTGGCCCTCTTAAAAATCACTATTTTTCTTTTTGAAACTACATATCTCTTGATTATACCATCTTCTCTCCACTTCTACTACTATTTCCCTAGCCTTGCCGCTTTAAGCCCCTTGTGAAACAAGCAGAGAGACAGGAAGAGAGGAAGCAAGAGGAGGGAAGGAGCATTATTCCTCATATAAGAAATTGTGCTCAGGCCCCTCCTCCTTCCAAACCATTTCCTATATAGCTAGCAGGACAAAATTTTTTTCTAAAATCAAATCTGATGATCCTGTCCCTCCCCAGATGAAATAAATACCCTCAATGTTCTCCGTTGCATTCATCTTGGCCTCAGACCTTTTGTAATTCATTTCCCACCCTCATCTCCAGCCTTATTTCTCACTGCTTGTCATCAGGCAGCTGCACTCTCTGTCTCTGGCTTTTGCACATGCATCAGTCCCCAGCTTCTCTGCCTGGCTAACTATAATTCCTTCTTCAAGTCTCAGCTCTGGCACTTCTTCCTCTAAGAAGCCTTCCTTGTCACCCCTAGAGTAAAATGTCGCTGCTCTCTGTTCCAATGACACCCAGGTTTACCTGTATTATGACGCTCATTACCCTGGTTTAGAATTGCCTGCTCATTTTCTTTCTTCTCATTACTAGACTTTGAGCTCCTTGCGAACAGTGAATGTGTCTTTCATCTCTACAACTCTAGTCCTAAGACCAATGCCTGGCATTCGTATCAGTTTATCTTGCCAATAAAGTTATTCTTGATTTTTCTTTTTCTTGTTCATCAGAGAAGAGTCCAGGGCAAGATAAAAATCAACAGGGTGGAATTCGATTTAAGGGAAACTATGATTTCAACCTTTAAATCTTTTTTCTTTTAATTTTGTTTTTTTGCTGGGAAAGATTCACTCTGAGCTAACATCTGTTGCCAATCTTCCTCTCTTTTTTTTTTCCTCCCCAAAGCCCCAGTACATAATTGTATATTATAGTTGTAAGTCCTTCTAGTTCTTCTATGTGAGCCACCGCCATAGCATGGCTACTGACAGATGAGTGGTGTGGTTCCGTGCCCTGGAATGGAACCCAGGCCGCCGAAGCAGAGCACACTGAACTTTACCTGCTGGGCCATCAGGGCTGGCTCACAACCTTTTAATCTTTTAATTAACATAGTAAGCATTGAAGCTATGCTACTCATTGTCATTACATTACAAAGAATGTGAAGTGTGACTATAACTGAAAGCTATCAATGAGATTATTTTAATTTATGCTCACTGCAAAACTGAAAATAAAAGAGAAAGAAATAATCTGTCATAAATGGGGATTCTCTGAGACCCAATTTCTTGGTGCCAATTGCAGAGTGGAACAAGCACTGGATTTTCTTGTCTGGGGAAATTGAAGACATTTAGATCCTGATTGATTGGCCTTTCTGTGACAAATGAATGCCTCAAAGACAACTGAGCATTGTCCTTCGGTCATGGCCATCTTGAATGTTATCTGACACTGATAAAGAGAAATGGTTTTACTGGAATGAAGGACTTATATGATCTCTGAAAGATTTCTGAAGACTTCTAGTACCTTCTTTTCTGAGGTACTAGAAATTTTTTTAAGTATATGTTTATTCAGTAGTAGTCTTTCAAGGGTCCATCCAGTTAAAATTTATAGTCATTAAGCCCCAAATATTCTTAAAATAATGAAGGGCTTCTCTTTCTACAACTTTAACTTTACTTTCCTGATCACTAAATTAACCAAATGAAATTACCTATTTATTACTAACCATTTTATTGCCCAGGCTATGTCAGTAAGTGCAAGTGGGGTCACGGGGGGACACAGGGGAGGTGCATGTATGTGTGTCTTAACAAATCTAAACATAAGTAGCTCATCAGAAACACAATTGTAGTCATCCTTCCTTTATAGTACCTAGGTAATTATCAATTGATTAATCTGTATATTTTAATGATTTGGCTCCCTACTTCTCTAAAGAAGCAGAAAACTGTTTTAAAGCCTAAGATAACTGAGACTTCATTACTTGTTGCAAAATTGGATTCATTTTAAGTGGTAGAGTCCCACTGAGGAGTGCTAACATGAATAATTACCACTACCCGCAATCTACCAAAATGAGTAGTTTCATTGCATTTAGCGATAGTAGCATCTTCAAATGTGATTTATGTTTATATTGCTAATGAAAATGAATACATCCTTCACAGTCTCAGATTTTTCTATGTCCCTTCTGTGGCAGCATAACTTCTTACTACTTGTATTTGCATTTGTAAATTACTGAGTAATGTTTGTGGCGGGCAGTGGATGAATGTGTTTTGCTGAGAGCTGTAGGCGAGAACTATTCCTCTACTTTCTTGGTCCTTCTGGCTAGTCTAAGAATTAAATTGACATGAGATAGAATAATGGGAGAAAATCAAAGAAAGTTTAATAACATCTATACATGGGAGAAACCCAGGAAATCTGAGTAACTCGCCAAAATGGCAGAAGCCATTACCTTAAATACCATCTTCAGCTAAGGACAAAGAAGGATGTTGGGGGTAGTGGTTTGGGACTTTAAAGGGGAGGAAGGCAATTTACATGGAGATGGAAAAGTAAATGTTTGATAAACAAATGTTAACTATGCCTTGCAAAGACAATGATAGATGGAGAAGACTTTGATCAAATGGGCCTTGTAGGTTCCTCCCTGTTTATTGCACCTAGTTTATATTATACTATAATTATCTATGGTATTAGCTCTTCCTGGAACAGGGCTTCTATCTCAAATTCTTTTAGGCAGTTGGGGGAAGGTCAAAGTTTGTTTCAGAGTCTTTTGTTCTTAAAATAATCAAGTCAAAGAGACACATTTTGGGGTGGCAAATTCTGATCCCCTACAGAGCCTAGACTCACATCATCTGATTCCTCAAAAAAATCTGTGTTACGGGGGCTGGCCCCGTGGCTTAGCAGTTAAGTGTGCACGCTCCTTTCCTGGTGGCCCAGGTTCGGATCCCAGGCACGCACCAACGCACCACTTGTCTGGCCATGCTGAGGTGGCGTCCCACATACAGCAACTAGAAAGATGTGCAACTATGACATATAACTATCTACTGGGGCTTTGGGGAGAAAAGGAGGAAAAAAAGGAGGAGGATTGGCAATAGATGTTAGCTCAGGGCCAGTCTTCCTCAGCAAAAAGAGGAGGATTGGCATGGATGTTAGCTCAGGGCTGATCTTCCTCACACACACACAAAAAAATCTGTGTTACATTCCACATTTCAAGCTAATTCTTTTTCATTTGAAATGTGTCTTGAGTACCCTCTATGAGTTTATCATAATGTAGTACTTCACATCTCCAACTAGAAAGTTACTATTAAAAGACTTGGGAAAGTGACCTGGGGGTAGCCTTGATTGAAAAACTTGAATGACATTGAAGAGTAGCTGCCGTATCTGGAATATTTGTTCTGTGTCAGAAGATGTCGGATGTGCTTCACAGGCCTTATCTCCAATGCTTGTGATGGAGGAAGTATTATTTTCCCCATTTTGCTGATGACAAAACTGAAGCTTAGAGTTTAGTAAATTGTCCAAAGACAATGCCAGACAGTGGCTGGACCAATTCAAACACAGAGGTGTCTGATATTCAAGTCTGTGCTTTTATCCTGACACAAGGCCATAATTAAGAGTACAGAGGTGTCACAAACTCTCATGTTACCTCTCATTGTCTTATCCTCCCAGACTCAAGAAAAACAGAGCCTCCGACCAAGCATTTTCCTGTCTCACCCATATCAGGACATCAGATAGTGCCTTGGTTCACAGGGTTAGGAATGAGTATATCATTCAGTTGGTAATTTTCCTTTCTTTGACTTCTAGCAGAAGCTCTCTCTAGGTCAGAGCCAATTGTTTTTCTCTAATGACTTAGAGGGAGGGTAGCCTGAGGCCATCCTGAGAACTGCCATTCTATGTATCATCTTTCTGTTTGTTCCATGGACGATATCCAGCAGGCAGCTTTGACTGGCCTCCTGGGGACAGATATGTTGATTTTTTCCATTCTACAAAGAGAAACATTGGTAGCAATGTTTTGCCTGTTTTCTAGAATTATGAATGCAATTCTTAAACAATTATAAAAGTATATGCATACTTATTAAAACTCATTCCTCGCACCAAAAAATGTTTATTGAGCTGATTCAGTTGCAATTGTATGTAGCGAACCATAGAAATATGACATGTCCTTAGCTTGGAAAGTTGTGAGAATATATAATTAACAGTTTACAACAGAAAACAATTAACGTATCCCTTAACCAGGAATAAAGAGATTTGGAGTAAGACCAAGAGCCAAACACCTAGCCCGGGTGTTAGAACCTGAGGGTGAGATCTCATTCGCTCAATGAAATAAGACTCTTCTAGAAAGACTGCAGCTTATTAATTCCTGAAGAAAATATAGGCAATGCCTTTTTTAAAAAAGATTAGAGTTTCTTTTTACTAAGACAGAGAAGCAAAGGTGAGCACTGCTTCCTGTTTTTGGCCTTACCTCTCTTCCTTACTGTTATGCCTTTGCTCCTCTTTGCCAGGTTTCTCGCCAACACTACCTTCAGAGGCCTCAGTGGTTCCATCAAAGTAAAAGGTTCCTCTATCATCAGCTCAGAAAACAACTTTTTCATCTGGAATCTGCAACACGACCCCATGGGAAAGCCAATGTGGACCCGCTTGGGCAGCTGGCAGCGGGGAAAGGTTGTCATGGACTATGAAATATGGCCAGAGCAGGCCCAGAGGCACAAAACCCGCTTCCAACATCCAAGTAAGCTACACTTGAGAGTGGTTACCCTGATCGAGCATCCGTTTGTCTTCACACGGAAGGTAGATGATGAAGGCTTGTGCCCTGCTGGCCAGCTCTGTCTAGACCCCATGACTAATGACTCTTCCATATTGGACAGCCTTTTTAGCAGCCTCCATAGTGGTAATGATACAGTGCCCATCAAATTCAAGAAGTGCTGCTACGGATATTGCATTGATCTTCTGGAAAAGCTAGCAGAAGACATGAACTTTGACTTTGACCTCTATATTGTTGGGGATGGCAAGTATGGAGCCTGGAAAAATGGGCACTGGACTGGGCTGGTGGGTGATCTCCTGAGTGGGTCAGCCCACATGGCAGTTACTTCCTTCAGCATCAATACTGCACGAAGCCAGGTGATAGATTTCACCAGTCCTTTCTTCTCCACCAGCTTGGGCATCTTAGTGAGGACTCGAGACACAGCAGCTCCCATCGGAGCCTTCATGTGGCCCCTCCACTGGACCATGTGGCTGGGGATTTTTGTGGCTCTGCACATCACTGCCATCTTCCTCACTTTATATGAATGGAAGAGCCCTTTTGGTATGACTCCCAAGGGGCGGAATAGAAGTAAAGTCTTCTCCTTCTCTTCAGCCTTGAATGTCTGTTATGCCCTCTTATTTGGTAGAACAGTAGCCATCAAACCCCCAAAATGTTGGACTGGAAGGTTTCTAATGAACATTTGGGCCATTTTCTGTATGTTTTGCCTTTCTACATACACGGCAAACTTGGCTGCTGTCATGGTAGGTGAGAAGATCTATGAAGAGCTTTCTGGAATACATGACCCCAAGGTAATACTTCTTTTTACTATAGTTTTCTTTATGGTCCATTATAACTCCATGTATTGTGTCTGTAGTATGTCTATATTCATTCATCTAACACAAGAATATTCTCTCAGCCATCTATTGAGACTAGTCCAAAAGTCTGCTGCCTGGTTGAACTCAATATTTCATTGTTTTATTAAATGAAACACAAAAAGTGACGGGTTTGTTCTAGAGAAAGTCTTTCTGGTAGAAACAGCTATTAGTGCAGTTTTTCCTTGTGTTGTTTGGCTGTCTGACAAAATGGCTATCAGGGAATAGTATTACAAAGAATTTTCACCTAAAGCAGACTTCAAAAATTGATTAATTACTTCTCTTGGGAATGAATGGAAATAAATAGTGGGATCCATATTTTAAATAGTAAAGAATCTTTTTTTACCACTAAAAAATAATAAACAGGAAAGAACTAACATTTTATCATAAGCACCCAAAGTCAAATGCTAGAGAACTCAATGCGTATAGAACAAGGAGTACCAAGCTAACTGAGTTGGCAGGATTAGCTAAGAACAGGGTGTGCTTGTAGAGTAAGGAAAGCTGTACAGCTGGCCCCTTTGGGTTGGGGGGAGGGTGCCAACAGTCACATTACCATGTCCAAGGACATTCAAGAAAATTTTATTTATTCTAGGCCACCTTTAATATCCTAGACATCTGATCCTAAGAGTAGAAGGGAGGTGGAAGGTCGAGTTTAGGTAAACAGGTAAAGCAGTGGTGATACTCAAGTAAGGACAGCCGTGTCTGTGTTCTCTCTGGATGGAAACAGAACCCCTTTCAGTGAATGGGGTTATGGAGAACCTATTCTATTCTAACCTGGTGGCAGTAGAGAGGAGGGGGCTGTCAAAGCTCAAGGCAATTGGAATAGGGCTCAAGGGAGCCCTACAGTCCTGATGGGGAACAGAATGCAGATCCAGAGCACAAGTGTGTTCCAATGCATAGGACCCACCAGGGAGAGACTGAAGAAAGCTGCAATTCAATGGGCATACCCAGGACACACTATGTTTAAAGCAACTTGAGCTAAGCTCAAATTGTGAAACACTCATCATGCCTTTTAAAATACTCCTTTTCACACCAAGTCTAAATGTATTGAACCATGCACTATAAATTTCTATTAATCATTAAAAATCAATCTCATAGAGCATCAACAAATAGGACATTTACAACAGTCTTTATCAAATGATAGAGTGTCCCAGAGAGTTGGTGGCAGCTTTAGAGAATTCTCATAAAATGGTTTGTATTAGGATATAAGATCTGTTCTGCAAACAAATGAGCATGAGAAATTTGACCCATACACAGCAAACTCCTGGTAAGTGACATGAACCTCATGAAAAGGTTCAACAAACAATGGCTCAGTAACTAGGCAAGGAATTGCATTGCTTCTTAATGAACACTCAGGGCTTTAGGTTATGAACTGGAATTCAGTGAACACAAAAGAGTTCTGTAGCGTAAATAAATGTGTCACCCTAAAGAGAGATTTTGGTGATACTTAAGCGTGCACACTCTGCACCAGTATTAGCAGCCTCTGTTTATTCTTTGTCCCAGTAGGCCTGTAGTTCTCTCAAAGGTTCACCATCACAACAGAGGCTTACTCAAATTTTTTGCAAGAATCTTGCCAATGTGACGCTTAAATTACAAACTCAAAGTGGAAACCATTCAGTTCAATCTAGTACCAAAAACAATCTAGTATGTGCCTGTTGTGAAGATTCCAGACCATTATCTTATGTAAAAAGGTGAACACAATACTGCTAGAGTTTCATTAATCGGAACCAGAGATTGACAAAATTAAGTCATGGATGCTATGCATGAGAAACCTGAAACAATGCTTATTTTAGGGGATTAAAAAGAAAATTATAAAGATAAAGCATGCACTGCAGTAAAACAATTTTTTAAGCAAAAAGAAACAATTATTCTATCCCCAACTCCACCACAATAAAAAGGTGAAATTTTTATAAATCTAACCCAGTTCACAAGACAAAGTGAGCTGAACAAGACAAAGCCAACTTTCTGTTACAGCTGGTAAGTTCTTCATGAAGTGAGACAAGCCTAAATCTAAACTATTTTAAACGTGAGATAATAAATGAATTTCCACTAAGGTTCCTAAAAATGTATATGTCTCTCCCAGTGTTGTTTCTATATTAAAGTCTCTCATTTAAGTTTTTTTTTAATAAAGAAACCTATGTTTTTCGTTTAAGCAATCCTCGACATCTGGACTTTTGGCAAATAATATTGGTGACAGAATTGTTCAGTTTTTATCCAGATATGTAGAATTATGCAAACTACATAATGTCTTCACCCTTCTGCAAGGAGATAGCTCAAAATAATTTCATACCCTTTCAGTCACTCAGCATTCATTCTTTTTTTTTTTCACTGAGGAAAACTGGCCCTGAGCTAACATCTGTGGCCAATCCTCCTCTTTTTTTGCTTGAGGAAGATCAGCCCTGACCTAACATCTGTGGCCAATCCTCCTCTTTTTTTGCTTGAGGAAGATTAGCCCTGAGCTAACATCTGTGCCAGTCTTCTTCTATTTTGTATGTGGTTGGCCGCTGCTGCACGGCTGACAAGTGGTGTAAGTCTGCGCATGGGATCTGAACCCATGAACCCAGGCCACCGAAGCAGAACATGCCAAACTTTAACCATAATGACACAGGGCCAGCCCCAGTATTCATTCTTAAATATATTGCAGTTACTCACATTAGCATTTTTCTCTCCTACCAGTGCTAAATTCTTTGAGGGACTGTATCTTTACACTAAATGATATGGAGAAATTCAGAAGTAAATAAGCCAAGTAGGGGAGAAAATAACTTAGAAAGTTATAAACATGCCAAAGTTTAGAAACAAACGGAATACTGTCAAAGTTCAAGGAAAGGACTATCACCTTAAACTTAGTGCATAAAGGAAAAGCTTAATTAACAAGATAATAATGTGTTTATTCTTGAAGACTACTTGGAAATTGGACATGTGCATCAAGGCAGGAAGAATGGACATTCCAAGCAAAGGAACAGAATGAACTACTTGGTGGTGGAAAGTATAAGGTGCAGTCAGGGTATCTTGAGGAGTTCAACTTAGCCGCAGCACATGTTACATGAAGGGAGGAGGTGAGATCCAAGTGTGAAAATTAAGTTCAGTTAAGATAAGAGGATCTTTGACATCAGGCTAAGAAGAGTGGACATTTGACAGTAAAGATCCATTGAGATTTTTGAACAATGGAATAGCATAGAGGAGCATCCATTTGGGATGGTTGCTTCGGCAGCAGCATGTAAACAAGATTAGAAGAGAAAGACAATGAGTGGAGTTGAAGTTATAGCTATAGTGACTGATAGAAAGAAGAAAGGGTGCAAGAAATATTATGGTGATCAAATCAATAGGACTTGGCAATTAATCGGGTGTGAGAGACGACAAACACTCACATCTTCAGAGTTGCAGACCTGAGTGTCTGATAATGTCATTCAAGGAAGCAGAAAAGGCAGTTTATGGGCTAGAAAATATGGTGATCAGTTCAATTTCATACATGGCATCTCAAAGTCTGTTTTGGACATCCAGGTGAAATCCAGCAGGCATGTGGAAACATGGAGCCAGAGTTCAGGAGTGAGACGGAAACTAGTGGGAATCCAGACAGAGAGGTGCTGCAGTGTATTAAAGCCCTTGGGGAGTATAAGATCCCCAAGGGAGAAGGTGGTCAGGAGAAAAAATGCTGTTTGAAGGAAAGCAACAGGCGTAGTAAAGAATTGGCAAGGTATTGCAGTAGAGGATTTGTGGAGAGATGAGGTGGAAGATAAGGAGATAAAGATGCCCCGTAGCAAAGTCATGCAGGCCCTTGAACGCCCCTCTATTGATTGAATTTTGACTTCTTCAGATGAAGACTGATATTGTCCCACTTGCCATGTCTAGCATCTTGCCAGTAGTTATCAGACCTCCCAAAGGCTGATCACTTCGCAGTCCAAACCATGAGAATTAGCAAGTGTGTGTGCGTGTGTGTGTGTGTGTGATTTAAAGTCTGATGAAATTGATTTGATTTGGTTTGCTTTTTTCCAGTATTTTTCGAAGTTCCATTTTGATTTTTCGAATTCACTTGATAGCATTTTAGTTCTGATAAGTGAAAACATACCATAGAAGTCACAGATCTCCTGTGGCTCTCTGGGGATGTTTGTTTTTCTGCTGTAAATGAAAATCCCCTAAATCTGAATGAGAAGTGACATATGTGGAATATTGGTCACACTCTGAAGATTCTTCACCCCTGACTCACAGTCTGTCCCGTTTCTTTTCATCTCCTTTCATCCTCCTCACCCACCGGATATTAGGACACTTCCATTATACCATGCTGCCATTTTCATCCTATTTTCACTACTCACGGCTCTGCTAATTCACATTTCCCTGTGCCTCCACATTAATGCTTTTGAACACCTCCCTCCTTCCCTTCTCTGACTCTTCTTTAGTCATCTCGGGATAATCTCCCCATGTTCTAATCGTGTGCCTGAAAACTTTGAGAATAATAACTCCCAGACTTCCCTAGAAGCATTTTCTTAAGAAATGTGCTCCTAGGAATTGATGTCTTTAGCTCTTAGAGGCCATCCAAGCACCCCAAATCCCAAAAGTTCCATCTACCCTTTCCTCAAAACTACTTTTCTGTTGCATATAATATTTTAAATTATAATAATAGCGCTTTCTTATTTTTTGGGTAAATAATTTTTATTTCTAGCCCCAAATTTTTTCTGTGGTTTTTTTGTTATCAGTCTTGGAATCTAAACACCACTTATAAAATATTCCTATGGGAAAATGTGTTTGGATGAAAACCTATTGACTTAAAAAGTGAGATTTGTGGGGCCAGCCCGGTGGCGCAGGCGGTTAAGTGCGCGCGCTCCTCTGCGGCGGCCTGGAGTTCACTGGTTCAGATCCCGGGCGTGCACTGAGGCACCGCTTGGCAAGCCATGCTGTGGCGGCATCCCATGTAAAGTGGAGGAAGATGGGTGTGGATGTTAGCCCAGGGCCAGTCTTCCTCAGCAAAAGAAGAGGAGGATTGGCAGATATTAGCACAGGGCTGATCTTCCTCACAAAAAAAAAAAAAAAATGAGATTTGTGGTCTGTATTAATACACAATCCATCAGTAAATTGAGTCCTGGTTGCATAAGTAGCTGTAACCATGATATCAGATAACTTACAATGAATGTAATAGCTCCATTTTTCTTCTTGATCGTAATTGATTAGCATGCTGGCTATAAATTTAACACAATTAATAAAATATTAAGAGTTAAAATGTAAACATTTTATCACCATTTCAGAGTTGAGATTCACTGGCTTCAACCAACTACTCTGAATCAGAAATAAAATTAAAAGCAAAAGGCTGTGCAGGACAGACCAATTTATGATTCACTCCATGTTGCAGCAGCCAAGCCAGGTTGGAATACTTTGATTTTTTCTGACAGAGGGTTGGAGGGAAGAAATAATCTTGTTGCTGGCTGCTCCTACAGATAACCCCAGGGAGAGGGACTGGCCTGCTGTGCAAGTGAAATTCAAGAGACTGGTTCTATCCTCACTTAACTAAACTATTTTTGCCCGAATAATTTATTTTACACTAAAAGTAATATATGTAACTTCTCACAGCCTCCCACCAACTCTTCTGGGAAGCAAGCTCCATGCTTCAGAGCAGGTGGGCTCTTGAAGCATGAGACCATGAAAGCAAGAATTTATGAGTGATATTTTTACTAGAGCTTATATGAGTATTTCTCTGACATAAAGCTAGCACTATGCATTATAGGCAATGCAGAAAACAGAGGAGAGTAGACAGATGGGAGCAAGCACCCATTGCCTCATCATCCAAAGTCATTTCCTCTTAGCATTTTGGGATGATTGACAGGTGAATAGAAACTGCAGTATTATTTATATCCAGCAATGTCTTCATCTGGGTCTATGATCTAAGACGTAGACCTGGGCATTCTTAGAACCTTCCAGCCACTGACATCCAGTCTGCTGAGATATAAGACAAGATGAAAAAATCACTTCATAAATCGTAAATTACATGGAAAAATAAAGCCCTGCCTCCTCTCATAGAGTTGAATTGGCCCAGCTGAGAGGTTACATGCGCTTTCCAAATGAGCTATTTGCTGATTTTAGTGAACTTTCTAGTTCTTCTTTTCCAGCTTCTCACATAAAATACGGTTTTAGCCCTGTGTCTCTAATATCGAAAAAAATGTCAGCTCGTTAGAGGGAATAGGAGGCTAGTGTCATTTTTGTACAGGCAAATGATGGTGCTGCTTTAGAAAAACAGTCCTGGTGAACATTCAAGTAAATATTAAAAATTAAATAGCCCTGCTGTGAAGGCAAAAGCAAACTTTAACCAGAAATATTAAAGTAAAGGCCACTCACATAGCCCTAGTAGGAAATGATAAGCATTTCCCCAAATAATAAAAACCACCTTTATTGATCTTCATATAACAGCATGTGGCTGCCCAATAAAACATATGAATTCATATAATAAAAGCTGGCCTTGAAGGAGGGAAGGGTGCCAGAACTCCAGAGCAAACAAGACACTGAAAATGGGGTTTGAGATGAGAGGAAAGAAAACTGAACTACGCCAAACCATTCATTCGTTCTTTCTTTAATTCATCCAATAACGGCAACTTCTGCTCCAGGCACCAAGCTAGGCGGCTGGGAATTTAGTAGTGAGCAAGACACTGTCCTTGCAACACGGAGTTTAGTGGGAAAGAAAGACATTACTCAAGGGAGCACATAAATCAGCTGATGATTTAAACTGTGGTAAGTTACTGTAAAGGAAAATACAACAGGATCTGAGAGCCTCACAGGAGACCTGATCTGAATGGAAAATCAGAGAAGCACCCCCCCACGCCCACCCCTTGAGGAAAGTAAGGCTGGCTGAGATGTGAAGGATGTAAATGAGCTAAAGGCAGTTGGGAGGGTGGTAGGAGAAGAGCATCTCAGAGTGATGGGGCAGCGTGTGCAGAAGCCCTGAGACTGGAGGGAGAGGGGTGCAGTCGTGATCACCTCGTCATGAGCTATGAGACTGGAAAGCCAAGGAAGGGGGAACAAGAACAGGACAAGTAATAAGGTAGAGGATTTTGATCACCAGATATTCTAGAGAGAAAATTTCTCAAAAGAAGAAATATCCAAGAAATGCTGTAGTCTGAGGAGCACTGCACTTCCCATGGGCTCCATGTACTTACAGATAGAAAACATAATAAAAGAAACACCCCATTTGCTTTGGCAACAGAAATTCATAATAGATCAGGGAAGTGTCCTCTATAAGAACTGTGTTAAAACAATTTTTAATGTACAAAACATAAAGGATGGTTTGGATAAAAAATTTAATGTGCTGAAAGTTGCACATATCTTGTGAATATACTAAAAACCATCGAATTACACACTTTAAATGGGTGGACTGTATGGTATGCGAATTATATCTCAATAAAGCTGTTTTGATAACAAATAAATAAACACACACACGCAAACTGCCATAATACCAAATTGAAAGACTGAATATTTAAAGATGTCAAATTTTCCTTTGGTTAGTTTGTAGGTGTAAAGAAATTTCAATCAAAATCCCAAAGGACTTTTTTTTTAGTTGTTTGTTGCTGAATCTTCTAAAATATATATATTAAAGTTAATATAAAAAAATAAAAGATTCAAGGGATTTGGGATTTGTTCTTCTAGATATTGAAATATTTAATATTAATAATAATAACAGAAAAGCTAATACTCATTGACTACTCTCATATGCCAGGCAGTGTTGTAAACAATGTTAATATAGAACCTCTCCCTATTAAGTAGTCATGGAAATTAAATAATCCAAGTAAAGCAACTTGCATGGTATCTGACACCTAGGGGGCACAAAATAATAATAAAAATAATTAAAAGTCTTATCAGATTTTAATACCAATATTAATTATATTTATCTTGAACAGTTAGTTCTCTTTCTCTCTTTCTCTTTTTCTTTCTCTTTTCCTGTCTCTCTCTCTTTCTCATTGTCAATGCGAACTGGTAAATGGCAAGATTGTCTTTCTCAGCTAACTTCTAGAGAGCTTGGAGGCAAATGTCTTGCCCACTAATAGATTTATTGTCATTGCAGTGTGCATTTCAAACATCATTCCTGGCTTCATGTTGTTTCTTCTCCTACTTCGTCCCATTTTAGTGTGTGCCTCTTGTCTTATGTGACCTTTAAGCCGCCTTAAATCTTTTCAGGAAGAGAGCAAGGTATACACTAAGTAACGTTAAAATTAAATAATAGATAAAGAATATCAACAGCAATCCAGAAAAGAGATAAAATTGACCAACAAATATAAAAAATCTTATAATCAAAGAAATGCTAACTGAGACAGTAATGCCATGATACTTTTATCTAGCAAATTAGGAATTCTCTACTGAGAGGTCCTGATCTTGGTGGGAGCGCATTAGGACTGGCTCCAGGATACCCTGCTATCGGGAGGATAAGTCGTACAATATGTTCATCAATCAGTTTGGCCATTGGCGTCAAGAGCCTTAAAAGTGTCCATGCCCTTTCACCCTTCACTTCCACTTCTAGGAATCCCTCCAAAGGAAATAACTTACTATATGGACAACAATTTATTGCAAAGATTCACTGCAGTCTTACTCAAAATAGCAAAAACTTGGAAATCATGTAAATGTCCAACACTAGCACAATTAATACATTATAATATTCCTACATGCTATAAAAATTTAGCCAGTAGAGATGATTTTGAAGAATTTTTAAAATGTCAAAAATTAAAATATAATGTTAAGTGAAAAGTCAGAATATGACACCATATACTAACCTTCCAATTTTGTAATTAACATATGTACATACTATAAAGAGAAGTGACTAAAAGGAAATAGAACACAATATTAACAGCACTGATATCCGAGCAGTGTAACTACAGGAAATATTTATTTTATTATTTCCACTCCATATTTCCTACAGTGTTCATATACTATTTATGTAATGAGAAAGTACAGAATAGCCAAGGAAGAACGAGAATAATTCAGACATGAGACAATAGTCACAGCAGCAATGTTTGCTCTACATGCGCTGCTGCTGTCTGCAGCCTTTCAAGTCTAGGCAGGGCGAGTTCCTCAGTGAGTAGTACTCCCATAGTAAAGGGTCTGCATCATAAAGATGCTATTCTTTCCAAAGAGACTTTCAGAAACAAATTTCCATTCCCACCCAGTTCATTCCCTTCATAGGACTTAACATCATCTGAAATTGTCATGTTACCTATTTGTTTGTTAGTTGTCCCACTGTGTCTTGCTTACCACTAGATCCTCACAGTGCTGGGTGACAGTAAATAGTCAGTAAATGTTGTTCAATTAATAAATGAATGAAAAATGGCAGCATCATTGGATACAGGGTATAGTCTTCTGCAGACTACTTTGAAATCAATACTTTTGATAAGATCGTTCAAAACCATTCTCATACCAGATGCTGCGGAACGAATAGAAGGAAAGCCCCAGTAAGGGGCAATGCACAATGATATCAAGGGCAAAGTCTGTGTTGGACAGATCTAAGTTTGATGTATGCCTCAATCATAGGTTAGTTGTGTGAAGTTTGACAAGTTACTTGCCATGGCCTCTGTGTCCTCATTTGAGAGGATTACAGGAGATAATGGATGTGAACTGTCTAGCTGAAGCTCTGATTCCATCCATCACTACTGTCCACCACTAGATTATGAACTCCATGAGAGTGGAGACCAGATCTATCTTATGTACTTGTATCCCTAGAGCCTAACCATAAGGCAACCACTCATTTAGATAAGTGTTGGGAAAATAATGGACCTGGCCCTGAGGACAAGCAGAGGTGACCAACATGTGTCCAATAGGATAGAGGCAGAGGGCAGGAGCACTGCTCACTTGTAATTGGAGAGTGTACCCAAGTAAGTTCCAAATTATATCCAGGAGTGACCTGGAGTGTTTGAGCCATGAGATTGATATAATGAGATCGTCAAAGCAAAGAAAACCTAAGACCATGATGCCCATCTCTGAGCCAGGGGTCAAAGACATAGGACCCTTGAACGGGAACATGAGACAGATAGTGCTGCCCCAGCCTGGGTGGTTCTGCGTCCCCTGTAGCAGATAGTGGAGTTAGGTCAGGAACATCTGGTGGTCCAGTAAGGATCAGACACACGGTACATGTCACTTAATAGGAGCTGAAAAAGTATTTCCCTTTCCTTCCTGAATGTTCTTCAATTCAGGGAACTTTGGGAAAACCATCAAGACTTTGCTAATTCAGGTTGATAAATGGAAAACTGAACAAATGAGCATGTAATCTGTTTACTTCCTCACCTACTTCCAAAATAATTTTGAGATGGTGTCTTTACAGAATTTTTTAAATAACTGCAGCTTTATTACTTTCAAATAGATACAATAATTCATACTAACTACAGCAAAGTGTTTCCAATTAGACACCCTGCTGGATTTGCTTTAATGAATGTCTAAGATCACTTCCTTCATTTGAATACGAACAGAGAACGTGCAACATTTTTGCAAACCCTTCTCTTAAATCAGAGGAAAATTTGCTTACAACTTTGTTGACATTATTAACCTGCTTAGCAAGCACTATCTTTTTACACAGATAATTTCTATACCAATGAATATGTCATAGGACATCTATAACTAAAAGTTTGATACGATTTAAGTTTGATAGTTTGATAGTTTCACATATATCTTATGTAATTATAAACAATTATCCTTATACATGTCTATCGACTGTGTTCACACACAGACATTTATATTATTTAAGAGGTTATTGGAGGTTAAATGGACACACACATTTGTAATTAGGGAGAACTAAGCTACTCCAGGTCACTCTTGGACATAATGTGGAAATCACCTGGCTATATCCTCCAAATGCAGGTAGGAGGTGCTCCCATCTCTGCCTCTATCCTACTGGACTCCTTTTGGCCACCTCTGCTTGGTCTCACAACCATTCAAACCATTCAAAACCATTCTCATACTAGATGCCACGGAATGAACAGAAGGAGAGCCCCAGGAGGGGGCGATGTAGTATGACGCCAAGGGCAAAGTTGAGGTGTTGGATAGAGAAATTTGATACGATTTAAGTGTGATAGTTTGCCCTTTGATGAATCTCATTTTCATGCTTAGTAGATATCTATGTGTCTGAAGAAATTGTAGGCAACCCCCAAAGGGGCTCCTTTAATGTCTAAAATACATATTTTAGCTCCACAAACACTACAAATTAAGGTGAATGTTGGACTTGTATGATTTAGCCTCAACTCCACATTTTGATGCTTAATCAGATCAGGAGCAAGTGTGATCTAGCCACCGGTGTATCCAGCGGCAAGTTAGGAAGCTTCATTGTGAACCCAGTCTGGGAAACTCAGCCAGTTAGGGCTCAGTTTCCCAACTGCAACTGTGTACCAGCCTGCTCCAGCCAATTGCACAGACATATATAAAATATATATGATGTTATTCATAGCTTAAGTTCAGAAAGAATTTGTCAGAATCCATTAATATTTTTCAAACTCAAGAAGTACACTCACCGTGACACTTGATCAGAAAGCTGCTGCCTAAAAAAATGCCAAACAACAGAAAATTTTAACAGTGCCAACCAAAACAGGACCTATCAATGTTTCCTTAAGTTATATTTGAACTAGGGTTTTTTTTTTTATGCATGACTTGAAGACATAGAATTAATGGAGGTGAATCTATTGTCAAATAAGAATGTAAGTGAAGGTAGGTATGTAAATATGTGTATCTCCTGTGGTTTAAAATAATCAATCAGCAGCCTGAGGGTCATACATGAACTACTTAGCTTCGTAACAAGACTCTAGATATAATTTCAGGAACAGGAACTGAAAATATCATCAATAAGTAATAACGATAACAATAACATTTATTGGGTACCTGCTATGTTCCAGGGACTCTGCTAACTGCTTTACATGGATTTTTCTCGTTTAAACTTTACTGTATCTATACAGATGAGGAAACGAGGCTAAAAGAAATTAGGTAACTTGTCTAAAGCCATATAGCTAATAAATGGTAGAGGAAGGATTCATACGCAACAATATCTGACTCTGAATTATTCCTACTCTGTTTCATTTATACATGCAGTAAGAATGTCCTCCTTAACCTGATTTATTCCAACCAGCCCTCTCCCCACCCCTGGACTTAGTCTGCTCACACACAAAGATGATTCAAGGGCAGAGGCTGCTGCTGAGGCTGTGACATTTGAATTTGTGCACACACTGTATATGATTGGGTATGGGATGAAGAAATGAGAGACATAGATCCAGGAAGGATCAAGTCCCACCCCGCCCCCACCATCATCATCACTACTGTCCTACCCAAGGAAGTGTTGTCGCAAGAATCTGCCCTCCTGGGCACTTCGTAAGCTAAGAAGAAGGAGCTATTTATCTGCATAGTGCCTTCCATCCACCTCCACTGTGGCGTACTGTCACAGTCGCAGATGGCGCCCTGTCCCTCGGCCCTGCTCCCTGTGAAACGGCAGCTTCTTTTCTCCTCCTGACCTGCAGTTAGAAGTCTCCAAATGAAGCTGTAGCGTCTGGGTATGAACTCCGGTGCAAATTAATCTTCCCGTTGTTAAATCTCTCAAACTGTTACTCCCCTCCACCTTCGGCACCACTCAGCTCACATAAATTTTGTTCAAAGAGAACAGAGACTACATCAGTCTGTATCTCCTCTGAGATATATTAGATATATAATCTAAATTATACTGTTGAAAGGCTAGAAATAATCTATAGTCATTAAGGGGAGATTGGTTAAAGTAGGGTACATTCCTTCATTGAAATATAATGTTGCTGTTAAGAAAAAAAACTTGAGCTAGATATATATTGTCTAGTAAAAAAAAGTAGATTATACAAAATATCTATACAAAATAAAATAGTCTGTAAAAGCATTCTACTAACATTTTTAGTTTTACTGACCTGGCACTCATGTAAAGGGTTGCTCACCACTAGGATATAGTTATGTGCTGCATAATGATGTTTCTGTCAACAACGGACCTCATATATGACGGTGGTCCCGTAAGATTAGCAGCATAGAGCCTAGATGTGTAGTAGGCTATACCTTCTAGGTTTGTGTAAATACACTCTACGATGCTCACACAAAGACAAAATTACCTAACGATGCATTTCTTAGAAGGTGTTCCTGTTGTTAAGCGACCCATGGTGGTAATGATATCAGAGGCACCTCAAATCTTTCTTCCTGCCACAGGTCCTGAAATTCTTCTAACAGCCATTTCTTTGTATTAAGAAATTTTCCTCCAGAAGGAAAATTTCCCCATGTATTTTTGTTACCGAACCAAGTGGGCTCGCCTCCTGGTGAGTTAAATAAGACTCTACACCAATGGAAGTTCTCTCACAAAGTAAAGTGTATTTGTAGCAAATAGGAGGCCACGAGGAATCATTTCCAAAGTCAAGGTGTCCCGGAACAAAGGGAAGCAGGGACTTTTATTTCAGATGGGGAACGAATATTCAAAAGGGAGAGGCGGGTATTTGCTTGCACAGGCTCAGTTGGAAAACATGCTTCCACATACACTGCAAGTTATGGTAATGAGGCCCAAGCTCCTCCTGGAGAGATCTTAGCTTTAAAAATAAGGCAAAGGTCACAGGCGTAGCTCTTTTGTGGTGAGGCGTGGTCAGTTTCAGGGCGGTTGGTTGTTGCATCTCCTTAACATAACAAAAGGGAAAAAAACAACTTGGAAAAACAGTTAAATGCTTTCAAACCCACCCTTGAGTTTCTCGGGGCACCTGGTCTGTGACATTTTGAGATAAGACAAATGTTGCCTGAAAGAGGTGAGATATTCTGGTAGTTTCCTATATGGATTATGAATTATGACTAGATGACTCTGCTTACACAGAGAACAAGGTATGTACCACTGGACAGTTGGACGAATTTTAGGGCAAAGACACCAACCATCAGATTGTGGAAGAAGAGACCAAAGGAGAAGGTAGTCAGTGCGGCTTCCTACGGAGATGCAGCCCCTCTCACCGTCTCCTTCTCATAGCTGAGGTCGCTTCTCCCTCGTGTTCAGGCACAGCCCTCTTTCTTACCTTTCCCCTCACCAGGCTCAGGAACCAATCCTATTCTCCTTCAGGGAGAATTTGAGATGCCCTGTCTAGATTCTTTCTCCTCAGAAGTGTGGTCCAAGGACCAGTCATTTTAGCATCTCCAGGAGCTTGTTAGAAATGCAAAATCTCAGACCTGACTCCAGACCTACTGAACCAGAATACGCGTTTTAATAAGATCCCTGCTGTTTCCTATGCGCAATGCAATTGGAGCAACATTGCTGTAGGTCAATTCCTGTAGGACTCAGCTCAGGTCACTTTGCTGCTGGCCCCACTCTTATCTTCACCCTTGAATCAGTGCCATGTTCCAGGACTAAATTTTACCTGTCTTATAATTGGCATTATGCCCTATTAACAGGTTCAAGGTTCCAGTGACTTCCATACTGTGATTCTGCTTAGCTCTGGTCCTCTCCCAGCATCCAGGAAATGCTTTAGTTCAGAGCCCTTGCTTGCCAGCTAGGATTTTAGCCCAACTGGTAGACATCTTGGATAATAGACCTATACAATTTTGTTCTTCATTGTTGTCGGGGGAAGAGGAAGAATCTCCCTCTGCCCTTTTCCTTTAGGTTCTTATGGCTGGCCAAATAATCAACAAGACAGGTTAGCAGGAGAAAATAATACCAAGTTTAATAACATGTATACATGGGAGAAAGCAGAGACACTGCGTTTCTCAACACAATAGCAGAAATTCTCGTCTTAAATACCATGTTCAGCCAATGACAAAGGAGGATGTTGGGGGTGGGGGGAGTCAGTTACAGGAGATTACCACTAAAGCACAGTAAACAAGAGTAAGGTTATTATGCAGATTTAAGGCCTCACCTTCCACATTGATAAGCCTCTAGAAATGAGGCCATCCCCTCCTCTTCCCAAAATAGAGAGGGAGATACCTTTACAAATGGAGATTTCCCTTATAAATGTAAGTGATTGTCTGGCAACTCCTCGCAGGGCCATCCAGAGAATGTGGCCAGAGAGACAGAATTTCTGATAAGATGGGCTTGTTGGTGCCTTTTCTATTGTAACCTCTATTCTACATTATCTTTACAGCCATCATGATAGATCTGTTCCAGGAAGGAGTTACTATGTCAAATTCTTTAGGCAGTTAGTGAGGGAGGTCAAATGTCCCTCAGAGAAAACAATCAAGGTAAAGAGATATATTTTAGGATGGCCAAATCTTGATCTCCCACATTGTTCACACAGAATTCTCTGCACCCCACTGTAAAACTGATCTATACTACTTCTGTGCCTTCTAGCCAAACCAGCAACACCCTGGTCCACCTTCTAAGAGCTTCAGAAAAGAATCCCTGTTCTCTGTCACTGGTCTGCCCTCACTTCCTTCTGTTGCTTTGTAAGCCCTTGTACTCTTACTCTTTCCTCTGTGGAGATAGTAACCAGCTGATCAGCATCTTCGTTGAGCCATTATTAACCCATTTCTCAGTCTGCTCTTCACATCTTGCAAATCATTTGACAAATCATTGTTTCCAGCTTGTCTGAAGGAATGAAAGGTGCTGCCCCTGTGTTCACATAATGTTACCATCAGGCACGGGTTCTTATCTACAACTGAGTGCTGAAAGCAGAAAAAGTATTACACATAGGAAATACAAGCTTTTATCCAGATCCAGTGATTTTCTCCTCATTTTTATATGCTTTTAGAAAATGACCCTTTTGCTTCACTAATATGACAAATAATAGCGACACATGCCATTTGTAAAGCACTTCATTGTTTCCAAACGCTTCCGCTCCAGCGTCTCAGTTTATCCCCTACATCTTTGTGACAGAACAGGCATTTAATAGGAGAGAAGACTGAGGCTCAGAGGAGCTAAATGATTTTTCCAAGGTTCAAGATGCTACTTGAACCCAAGCTTCCTAATTTCAGATCCCATCACAATTTTCAGTACAATGTGCTGCCTCACATTAAACTATATTCAAAAACCTATTAAGCACACAGGGTAGGAATGCTCGCAGCTCCCAAAGCTTTACTCAGCATTTCAAGAATGTAATTTGAGAAAAATAATTATCAGAACAAATAAGAAATTCATAATATGTTCATTTAATTACTGCTCAATGTACCTCTAGTACTTGTGAATTACCTTCAGTTTTTAGATGGTTTAAACTTTCAGAGAGTGGAATATTTTGCAGGTCAAATATAAAATCAAGCAGCCAATATGCTGGGAGCCAAATGGAAGTCCAAGAATGCAGAATATATTTTGCTTTGTGCCATGTACCAAATGACTAATAGGCAGCAAGGGCTTTCGGGGTTATAATTTGAGCCCAGGGTTCTGGTAACTACATGAAATCCTTGAGTGGTTTATGATATCATAAGGTAACATTATAGCTCCCCATGGGCAAAAGTTGTTGAAATGCTTTCAGCCATTGGGTACCATCGCTAGCCTGTCCTCTATAGCAATTATAGGAAAAACTATATTAAATGCCTAGTCTTACTGACTAATGACTTTAAATACAGAAATTATTTTTTAAAATAAGAATGGCAGGCAGGCAATTCATCCATCCATCTATTCCGTAAATATATATGTCACCTCATGTCTGCCACTAAGACAAGGGCTGGGTTACAACAGACAAGTCAGATCCCTAGTCTGCCCTCAGAGAACTTTCATTTTAGCAGAGGAATGAGACAGTAAATGACCACAACTATGAGGCTGGTGTCATGATGACGGACAGAATGCTATGTCAATGTATGAACAGGAATCTGACCAACTGGGGAGGGTGGGACACAATCAGAGAAGGCCTCGTTGAGGAAGTAAACACAGAGCTGAACTCTGAATGAGGAGTCAGAACTATGAAGGCTGAGAGGAGGACAAAGCCCGCTCTTAACAAGCAGATAGAGAGTGACAGAGAAAAAAGAGACCTTGGAAAGAAAACGCAGAGATCTAACCTCCCTCCAAATGGTAGGAACAGCTGTGTGGATATGCTAGAAGAAAAAGTGGTAAGGATCAGAAAATAATGCAGCATAGACATTAATAAAAAATGTGTATATAGGTATTTCTCATATGCATATAATAAATGTATATAGGATATATGCATATATATAAAATGAGAAATAATATAGTATATATAGTATAGTATATACATTTATTTTACATATATGTGTGTGGATGTATATATGTACATGTGTGTGTACCAGAGCAGAAATTGCAATTACAAAACACCAAGCCATTTTTAATAAAATGCCTCATTTCCAGTCACAAAGGAAAATAATAATTTTAAGATTCAAAGACTATAGAGATCATATTCAAAGGGTAACTAATTAGGATGACAAAATCTGATAAGATCATAAAATATTGTGTTGAAAGGAACAATAGGTACCAGATTATAAAAGAGACCAAGAGGTTATTTAATATGAAACATTTACCTAATGAAGATGCCATTCACTTTGGAGGAGAATATAAAGATCGCCACGAAATGGAAAAGCCCAGAACGAGTTACTGACCACACAAAGTCATCTCTCAACAATATTTCAATATAATTTCAAACAAATAAAGTACATTATTTTTAGTGATAATACAATTTTCATTTGTATCACACTTTATAATATACATAACATTTTCTCATCTTAGTGAGTAGGTACACTGATAGTAGAGTTTTAGTATAGTTAAATATAAATAAACCATCTAAAGTCATACACATAAAATGAAAAATAGACACAAGAAAGATTATGTTTCAGAACATCAAACTATATCAATTATAGGTGAAAGGAAAAAACAATTTAAAGAGACAAACCAATAGAACAAAACACTTACTTAAGTATGTGCCCCAAGTCCTAAATAGAGATCCTTAGATATAGGGAGAATTGACTTTGGTTTTATGGTAATTATTAGTAATTCTGCTAGTTGGTTTCATTAAGAAAACGATATTTTTAGAAAAAGTCTCAACAATGTGCCATAAATAAGACACACATGTAAAACAGACCTAAACTAAAAAATTAAAAGCTAATGGATTAATATAGTTCAAAAGTGTAGAAATTATTTTTAAGTGTATTTTGTCACATTAGAGTTCATCAAAAATTCAAAAATAATAAAAGTAACCTAAATATTTATTTCCCCTCTGAAAAGTGGTGTGCTAACCAAACATTACAATGAAACTCTGAAAATACTGAAATATTTTAACCATTTTTGCACTAAAAGTTATATACAGAAAGAATCTATCTTTGGAGAATTATAATTCTTATAAAATCTTACTCAGATGTCATTCCTGAGACAAGTGGCATGTAACGACTGAAGTTTTAATAGCCATTCCTACTTAGAATTTTTTACGCATTAATAACACTTGTAGTAAAAATGAACAGCATTTTCCAAACACAATAACTCAAAACTAAATAGAGACATTTGTACAAATGTTTCATTTTTGAAAATCACCTCAGGCTGAGTCAAACCGTGGAAAACTTAGCTCAAAGGAAAGATCTTCCTCTCTCTGTACCCCCCTACACAACCACACCGATGTGAAAGCAGGATTAGAATGGAAGCTGTCTTGCAAAATTAACTGGGATGTTCATTCCCTTAAGAGCCATAATTTAGGGCTGTTCTACAGCCTTTCTCTTTCAGCAATTATGTATATTAAAGAAAAGTTTGAATACATAAAAACTAAATGCTGATAGAAAACCAAGCCTTGTAAAAGACAAGTTTACTTGACTAGTTTGTTCTGAAGGAAAATACGAAAGTCCCTGGTGACCCTGGTCCAAGGAGACTGGGAAAAGCATGACTACTGCGGCCACAGGGCATAGCACAGGGCTTACCGCTGGGGATCCCCGATCAGCCCACTGGTGCTCAATTCCATCACTAGGGGACAGCGCCTTCGGTGGGAGGAGGATGTTGGGAACTACTGGTTCTCCAGGGAATTTAATGTAAAAGTTGCTCTTCTAAATACATAAATTGCTACATCGAATACCTCAAACCACTTATTTCTTGCATTTTCTCTTCTCCCTCTCTTCTTCTAAGGTTCATGGGGTGCAATGGAAAGCTCATCTTGAAAACTGCCCCATGACATTTTAATCATTTAGTTATTACCAGAACCTAGTACAGAGCCTGGCACTTGATAAACATTTGCTGGGAAAAAAATGAAAGAACTCTAAATCCTGTTGCAAGTCAGAAAACTTGTGTTTGAGTTTTGTCTGTGCTATATAACTGGACTTTGTGATCCTGGGCAAGAAATAGAAATGAAAATAATACCTACTCATAGCACTGTCCTTAGCCAATTATGAGATAATATATATAAAATCCCTGAGCACAGTGACTGGCCTGTATCAAGGCTCTGTAATTATTTGTTAAATTGAAATTCCCCAGAGCTATCGACGATCATAATCCTGGAGTTGTAGGGTGACTAGATGAATGAAGAAGGACAGATTATACCTAATACGAGGGCTGAGGATCCACTCTAGTTATTTTTCTCATACCTCTAACAATAGGCTAAGACCAAATGCATCCTTGACTTCTCCAGGAAGAATTACCGCCAACATTCATGGCATTCAGGATTTATGCTTTGACATACATCTTTGAAATAAAGCCTGTGACCATTTTTAAATGGGAAATCTCAGAAGAAGCCCAAAAGTATTACCAAGGAATATGAAATTTATTTGTAGAATTTACAGACTTATAATAACCCTCCAAGCAAGTAGCATAAATTTTAAAATGAGAAAGACACCACACACACACACACACACACACACACACACACGAGGAACTTACTGTGCCCCTCATTATCAAATTAATAAATCAGCCAGCAAGTTATTCCCTGTGCCTAGAGTCAGTGGAAGATATGAAGAACAATGTATACAGTTTTTTTCCTCAGAAAATGTATAATCAAGTTACTGTTAGAACACTGCAGTAGAACTAGGGAAGGAAGTGTGTTCACTCTTAAGTACCCAGTGAGGATGTCAGATCCCTGACTACCCTATCCAAAGTGGCCTTCCCTCCAGACTTTCTCTCTTATCATACCATTTTTTCTCTTCATTTCTTGAATTTGTTACTATCTGTGATTATCTGGTTTGCCTTTTGCTAATTGTTTTTCTCCATAAGATTAGAGACCTTTTCTATGTTATTCATAGCGATTATCAACTGGTACACAGTATATATCATATATATGTGCTGAATTAATGGGTTCTTTGATGTTGGACCTGTCCCCTGACCCAGGGATCTTAACTTAGGTGGCAGGTAAGACCAAATCAGAAATATGCTGGAAATCACTCAGCAAGAAATCATTCATTTCTTCTTCTGATGTGTTTTTTTTTTCCTACCAGTTAATACAATTCCAAAAATATTAATAAGGCACTGTGATGGTTTCTAAAAGAGTTAAAAGAAACTCATATTCCCTTCCGAAATACAGTCAGGTGAACAGCTAATGCACTACGCTGTGATTAGTGAAATAATAAGAGTATGTGAATGGGAGAGGAGGCTCCCACGAGGATGTTATCTCTTTCTTGGGAAGATCACAGAAAGCTTCTAAAAAGAGATGGTACCTCATCTAAATTTTAAAGAAAGAATAAGAGGAATGGAAATGGGAATTCCAGCAGAGGTAATAGCACGTGCAAAGGCAAAATTGGGCCAAATGACGTGAGCACTAGGCTTAGAGACAGAAGATCATTGTTAAATTTCTGGATCTTCATTTATAGTTGTTACCACTCTATCAGTTACCTGTTACTACAATAATACCATATAACAAACAACCACAAAACATCAGTGGCATACAAAAAAAAAAACATTTATGTAGCTCACAAGTTCGCCAGGTTCAGCTGACCTAGTCTAGGCTCACTTCCATGTTTGGGGGGCAGCTGGCTGTTGGCTGATCTGGGGTGGCTTCAATATTCGCTGGAGTGACGTGGCTCTGCTCCCCATGTCTCATCCTCCAGCAGGCTAATCCAGGCATGTCTTTCTCATGGTGGTAGCAGGGAGCTATAGCACTAGCAAAAAGGTACAAGCTCTTTTCCAAGACTGTACTTCCATAACATCTGCTAACATTCCAGAGACCAAAGTTAAGTCACCTGGTCAGGACCAGAGTCAAAGAGGGAGGGCACTCATGGTGACATGGCAAAGGGTATGAATCAAAGAAGGGAGATGAATTGGAGCCATTAATACAATCAATAGGCTGCACCCTCTTCATGTCCCTAGAGTTTGATGTCCTGTTCTATAAATGGAGAACACAATTACTTCCTCCCTCCTGACATCCCAGGGTTGTTGGGAGGACATGTGTAGAAGGTTGAAGTTCTTTAACTAAGAATAAACTGACAAATAACTTTGTTATTTGTAACAAATAACACAGTAACAAATAACTTTGTTATTATGTTATTTGGGAATAACATAATATGGCTTATGTTACTATGGAAATCTAAGAGATTAGTGTCACTCTGTTTGTGGGTTGCACACCAGCTAGCCACATATTTAAACTTAAACTTCTATTTCATATTCCTTAGACAAAACAATAGTCTCAAACAAGGCTAGTACATTTTCCAGGCTGCAGTCAAAAAAAGACGTCTAAATACCAAATTCAGCCCCTTAGAGAGCAGGGTGAGCTCAAGAATACTCATGATAACCGTTAAAATCAGCAATGGCTACTTCTAGAGGAGGCAGTAGAATCAGCAAGGAAAAAGAGATATTATAATGTTTTATGCATAAAACTTCTGTTTACATTTTACTGTGAGAACAGATTCATGTATTACTTGTGGCATTAAATAAATGGATATGTTTTAGAAAATTTTTCATAAAGTGAAACTAGTTAAGTTTTTTCATAATTTCCATTTTAACAGCTTACACATTGATCTGGATATTCAGCGTTGTTTCTGTTCAACTTTCATCACTAAATATCTCTGTATTCACTCTTTATTTTTATTTGCATGACTCATGTAATCTCAGGAGTCCAGGAAACTAGGTTCTGGTCCCAACTTTGCCCTAATCAAGTCTTTGGCCTTGGCAAAGAAAGTCATTTAACCTTGGTCAACTCTAGTTTCTTCATCTGCAAATTAAGGATTATGAATTAAATGGTTCTAACATCATCTTAGGTCTAACATTCTATCATTCTGGGAAGAAATGGTCCATTTGCAAATGAACCCACTTATCTGAAAATTATCAATTAGAATATGAATGAAAAAAAAGGAAGAGTTAATTCAGAGTTTAATAAGTAAACAAAATTTTTAAATCAATTATTTTAGTTAAAAATACTTTATTATTTTTTAATGTATACTGATAGATGATGATTTTAAAAGTCAAATAGCTTCGATTTACAATTACTTTTTTAAAATGATGAGATACTGATTTTAGAATGCATGCTTTTTAAAGTCAGTGTACATTAATTAACATTATGAATTTTTAGGTTCTAAGTCAACCCTTGTTTGTTCTTTCTGTACACT
Source organism: Diceros bicornis minor (assembly GCF_020826845.1). Taxonomy (NCBI): domain Eukaryota; kingdom Metazoa; phylum Chordata; class Mammalia; order Perissodactyla; family Rhinocerotidae; genus Diceros; species Diceros bicornis. Next base: position 11,326,877 of record NC_080767.1, on the reverse strand, counting down.
ATGGGCATATTCATTCATCAAGCATTTGCTGCTACTATCTAGTCTCTAGAGACAGTTCATGGAGACGCTCTCCCAGTTTGCACCAAGCCAGTTTCTGCACATGAATTATAAACTCGTCATTTCATGCTCGTAGGTTGTTTGCTGTGAGGATTACTCAAGATAGTGGGATGAGAACTTACATTCAGGTTAAATTCCAGAGGCAGCACACAAGTTCAATATGTTAAATGTGTGTATGACATAGCTCCACTTAGCTGTCTAATCTTGGCCAAATTGCTTAATCTTGCTAATCTTCATTTTTCTCAACTGCAAACTTCATGAATCATTGCATGTTTTTCTATTGCTTCATGAAAATTTTCTCAAATTTGCAAAAGAAGGAGAAAGAAAATGCCTTTTTTAACTCAGCTGACTGCTGCCCTCTGATGCTTGGCTCACAAAGCAAAATGCTGCTGTAGTTGTGCTGTTCTTGTGATTCATTTAACAGGAGCAAATGTGCTGAAGAGAAAAGAAAGATAAGCAAACACCAGCTCAATTATAAACTGGGAGATCGGCTCAAGTGGAAAAGCCGGAAGCGACGCTAGAGGCAGGCTGCCCTGGGGGAGGGGAGAGGGAAGGGTCTGCTCCTCCTGGATGCATTTATTCAGAATAGATGCTTGAATCTTTGAGGGTCTGTCCATCATAATGACTCAATCACTGATTCCCTGAGCACTCTAGGGCAAAGACAGACTGATTATTCAGCGACGGCAAAACGGCATATAAAATTATTAGATACAGCCCAATCACCCCCAAGGGCTAGCCTAAGAAAAAAATAAAGCAAGATGAAAGGGTTCTCTTCTTACTGTTATTCAGTAGTTTATCTGTCTTTCCGTCTGTTTGATGTTTTGCCTTATCAGCCTCTGTGAGAGGCTGGTTTCCTGGGGTCCATGCTGTGGGATTATTAACCTTTAGGCTAAACACCCTACTGTACTTTTGCATCCAACCCACCCTGAATGAAGGCCAAATTGGACTTGCTTTAATATTTAATTCTTCTGAATTATATAATATAAATGAAAATTGGCATTAAAACAAGTTCCTATGCCGCCAGGATTTGGGTAGACTTGTGCCAAAAAGCTTGCATCACTAGACTGGATTTATAGCTGTTTTTGTTCATTTGCATTTGATCATCTGACTCTAGGTTAGGCAAGGACCTTACTGCCCGCTCATTCTGCAGGGTACAGTACTCCTGGTGATGGGCAATGACTCAAGTGAGAAGTTTGAGTTCCACCGTCCACGGATCATTTTTTGCCTTGAAGTTTGGCTGGATAGCAAGTCAATTATATAACCAAAAGGCCAGTGTTATTCTGATGTCATGGGCTTAAAGGAATCCTCCCTTTTTCCACAAGAGGCATCGGTTCTGGCCTTGGCTGACCTGGTACAAGCCCCAGTTCTGCCACTTACAGTGCAAGCACGCCTTTAGAGGGATTATGGTTCTAAAGTAATTACATTATGACCATAATTACCTTTGAAAAACCCATTAAGACATTATCTTACATGTCGTTGGGTTCTAGAGTCAGCTGATTAGTGTGTATAATGACTGACTCCAACAGCATGGGCTGAGAGCCTGGGGAAAGCTATTTCATGTCTCTGAGCTTCATTTCCCTGTCCATGAACTGGAGTTATTAACAGAACCTACCTCATAGGGGAACTGGAGGGCTGAAATGAGAGGATGAACGTGGAAGCCAGGCATCCAATCAGCACAATAAATGACAGCTGCCAGTATTAACAGATTGTTAGGGGCTGATTAAGCTCCGCAGTTGGCTGTTGGGCAACATGAACGATGGCTGAACTCTTTCAGTTAGCCATTTTGCAGATAAGGAAACTAAGTCTCCCAGCAGTTAAGGGAATAGCTGGTAAAGCCAAGAACTTTTGTACTATGTACTATAGTGGTCAAAAGCATAGACCATGGAGCCACACAGGCCGCCCAGTTCTGTCGTTCTCTGGCTCCTTAAGCTCAGACAAGTTAGTTAGTTGCTCTGTGCCTCAGGAGTCTCATCTATAAAATGGATATAATGACAGACTCGGCATAACAGGATTGTTGTAAGGATTTAAAAAGTTAATCTGTCTAAAGCATTTAAACAATGCCTGGCATATGGTGAGCTATATCATCATCATCACCATCATTGTGATTATTATTCCATGCTTCTTTATTTGGAAACACCAGTAGTGTTGGTAATACCAGTAGTGAAATAAACAGCCTGACATATAAGGGAGAAATGGACTTAGCTCCACAAGATCACTCAATATAAAATGGGATTTGAATGGGATTTTGAATAAGACAATTGGAAGGATCTCAGTGAACTGAAAAGGATACGCTGCTCAGATGAATAGAAGACATTGAGGCCAGGGTCAGAGAAGAAGCAAAACAAAATGACTTACATGAAAGAAAGGGCACAGAAAACAACGAAGTATATACAATATTTGTGGCAGAATAGTGATAATTCCCTTTTAGAAATCCTATAATTGTTTGGTTTGGTCTCTATAGTATCTAAAGACCAGACTCTATAAATACCATGATGATGGGCCCTGTATTACTATACAAGAGAAAGAAAGAATCCAGGACTTCCAGAGGCCTGGTAAATGAGCTGAGCAAATTTAATTCAGGAAATTATTTTTTAGAGAAGGAAATAAAGACTGGAAACTTAGGGTTTCATAAATCATAGACGGGAAAGTGTTGTTGAACATAGCATACTAAAAAGAAGAAATAAAGAACAATTATTTTTATCAGCCTTATTCATTTGCAGAGGGGATTATACATCGAACAGGATTGTATTTGGGCCTGAGTTAGGGTTTTTCAAGTTCACTTTTGCATTATTTGTGTGACCTGGAGCAAGTCCCTTCTTTACTTTTCTCATTATGGGGCTAAATCTCCTTTTGGTATAGATCAGGAAGTAGCACATGGTATGTTCAGGTACAAAGACTCTGGAGTCCAACTAAGTTCAGAACCCTCCTATATGCTTACTGGCAGAGTGATCTTGGGCACGTTATTTAAACACAACCTTAGTTTATTGTGTGAAAGTTGGAGATGATAATAAATACCTCATCGGGTGTTACAAGGCTTAAATTATATAATCCATGTTAAGGTTTTAGCACATCGCTTGACACATGGGGAGTGCTTGATAAGTGGAAGCTACCTGTGTTATTATCTATAAAAATAAATGAATGGACTAAATGATCTCTAGCATCTCCTCCAGCTACTCATCTTTTTTCTAGCCTGGACTCTGTATTTTTATAGCCTCCTTGACCTTGACATTTCTTTTCAGGTTCAGTCCCTAGCCCCTACCTGTAACTCAAGTAGAGTGGAAAAAATAAGTACTAAGATGGCCAGTGTAGGGTGCCGGCCCCATGGCATAGTGGCTAAGTTTGACGCGTTCCACTTTAGCGGCCCAGGTTCACAGGTTCGGATCCCAGGCGTGGACCTGCACCACTCGTCAGCCATGCTGTGGTGACGTCCCACATACAAAATAGAGGAATATTGGCACAGATGTTAGCTCGGGGTTAGTCTTCCTCAAGCAGAAAAAAAAAAAAAATAAAGAGGAAGATTGGCAACAGATGTTAGCTCAGGGCAAATCTTCTTCAGCAGAAAAAAAAAAAAAATGATGGCCAGGGTGGCAGCAGAGATGTGGGTGAAGATGTGGTGATGCTGGCAAGAGGGGAAGGAGCAGGGCTCAGTCCTCCCCCCAGCCACCCTAAGACTGCTGGATGTGGAGCACAAGTATTTGACCCCCATGGGATACAGGGTGAATGTGCTTGTTTTAAGGAGCTTGATTGATCCCTCTAGCTTGTTTTTTACCTTTCATGAACAGAACATAGAAACCATCTGACTGCTTGTGCCTTGTGAATGGAATAATATGCAGGAATAAGTTTTGTAAACAGCACAGTTCAAATGTTGCTGTTTCAGCTGCTGTTGCTATAACTGTGATCGACATCTTGTTTAAAACCCAAAGGGTATGGATTCTTTGTCTTATTTCTTTAAACTGGCACTAGTTGTTTGGATTAAATTGACCATTCGGTTTGAGAAATGCCTATCTTACCTATAGCTTCTCAAAGCAGAAGAATCTTTCCTGAGGGCAGTATAAACTAGAGATTAATAATACAAGTCGTCAGCTTTCTGGATTCAGTTCCTTGATCTGCCATTTTCTGGTTGTGTGGCCTTGGGCAAGTTGCTTAACCACTTTAAGCTTCAGTTCCCTGCCTTTAAAACAGGGATAATGATTATATGTACTACAAAAGGATGCTGTGAGGATTAAATGAAGTGATGCATTTAAGATCTTGACACGGTGCCTGGAATGAAGGAGACATCCATTAAGGGTTAGCTATTACCATTATTAAAATAATGGAAGAAATAACATAGAAATAATAAATAACTCCAGCTTTGATGAGATGGCAGATACACAAAGTCGGCATCAAAAAAATGAGGAATGGAGGAAAGTGGCAAAGAGGAGGACGGAATGGAGAATAACTCAGCTAGAGTGAGGAGTGTCACTGGCCACTTCTCATAACCTCAGGCCTGTGCAGGCCGCTGCAACAGCATCTGCCCCTGGGATTTAAAATTAAATTTACAATTAGTCCAAGCATGGTACTAATGCTTCAATTTGAGCCTTTGTAACCAGAGCTTCCTATTACGGGTTCTAGAAAGAAACAAAGGACTGGAGTAGTCGAGACCTCTCCTTGGGGGATTGATACTAAAACGCAGCTAGAAATGAGATGTGTCATCATACTAAAGCCTAAATCTGGGCCGTGCCAGGAAGCCTGCTGAGATTTATCAAACCTACCTCTGTTCATTCACGTCCAGAGTTGGCATCTCTTAAGTGATCGATGGGAGTTTAGACTAGAGAGGAATATTTGAAATTTGGGAGTCAAGGAGGTAGTTAGATCAATATTGTCCACACCAGGGACTGGCAAACATTTTCTGTTGGGCCAGGCAGTAAATATTTTAGGCTTTGTGAAACCATGTAGTCTCTTTGCACCTACTAAGCTCTGCTGTTGTAGTGCAAAAGCAGCCATAGACAATATGTAAATGAATGGGCATGGCTGTGTTCCAGTGAAACTTGATTTACAAAAACAGGTGGCAGGCTGGATCTGGCCCATGGGACATAGTTTGCTGACCCCTCGTCTATCCAAGGCATGTGATGCAGTGACTCAAGTTGTCAGAAGGACCTGGGGTAATGCTCGCATAAATCAAACACGATGTCAAAGAATGCTGTTAACTCGTGATTAGCTGACGTAACATAGAGGGCTTCAGACTGAAAATGAAGAGAAAGGCAGTAAAATGCTTAAATTTAAATGGATAACCTAGCTTCTGTAGAAGAAAATAGGAATAACATGGAAAAAAGAATTGCAACATAAAATGTACTCAGTACTTCACATTAGAAATGCAAGGGTAGGGTTCAGAAAGATTGTTTCCAGCCTCATTTTTCTGTATTCTGATGTTCAGAGTATGAATAATAACTTGATGAACACACATTCCTGTTTGCTGGGGACAGTCCTAGTTTGTGTTTATTGTCCCTCTGTCATAATCAATAGTGTTCTCTTTTAAAGAAGTGTCCTAGTCTGCAATATAAATTATATGGCCACACCTATTATAACCAAAATGATTTTGAAATTATAGCATAAAGTATGTATTATTCAAAGTTATTGCCAAAACTTGGACAATAACAGTCTATAAAGGCAGAATGCAGTGCTAGATAGGGGGAAGGGCTTCAAATCAGTCAGACTGGAATCTTAATTTATCACTCTCTGCGGGTCTTAGACAATGTGCTGAATCTCAATTCTTCATATGTAATAATAAAAGTAGCAATCTCATTAGATTTAAGTGTATTAGGATTTAATAAATATTAGCCGTTATTTTATTGTTGTTATTATTAATATTATTGTTGTTGTATATTCAATAGATAGATTGGTTGGGTGAGACACGAAGTCATCCTTCCTATACAGAAGATTTGTTTCAAGAGGAGTGATTTCCTTGTCACTGGAGACATTCAAGCAGAGACTTAACAGGCACTTAATGAGATGTTATAAATAAAGTCTTACTATTCAAAGTCTGGTCCCTGAACCAAAATATCAACATTAACTGGGAGCTTGTTAGAAATGCAGACCCTCAGGCTCCAACCTAGACCTAATGAATCAGAATCTACATTTTGAAGAAACTCTAGGTGGTATATTTCCCTTTGCTATAAAGGATTCAGGCATCAGTGGACGATTAGAGTAGATGACTTTTAAAGCCCCTCCAAACTCTGAGATCACCCCGTGTTGTAGAGTCCATAGGTTGTAATTGGATAAAATAATGGCACGGAGAGGAGCTATGGTCTCAATACCTAGTACATCCCTTTCCATTGGGCAAGTTAAGAATGGCCCTTTCCACCCAACCCCAAAGGACACTATGCCGGCTCTGTTGACTCCATTCCATTTATTATTTAAGTACCAATCTCAGATAAATACAAATGTAGGCCTTAAATGAAAATACTCAAATTGAGATTGTTTTTGATCGAAAGTATCACATCTACCTTGGACGTAGCAGCTTGATTATTTCTTGAGTTTGCTTCCATTTTGTCTTGAGCCACTTCTCTGCTTTCTGCTAAAGGGCTATCTGATTATTCTCCATGTAGGTGCTCGGGGTAGAGTTCCGTATTCCATTCATACCGAACAATTCACATACAAATGGATAGTTTAACCTTAGATATTTCCCCAAGGCCTGAAGAGGTTGACACAAATATAAACAGAATTGGAAGAAATATTTAGCTGAAACTTGAAAGAAATTTTTGTCTCTCTGGGACTTCCTGCTGCTGGTTGTAAGGCAGCTCAATGGCTTTAGCTCCTTGTACACTTTCATCCTCCCTCCTTGATGCGGGCTTTCTGTCATCCCTGGATGCTTGAATTACGCACCACATGGACACGCAGGATGGACTACGCCAGTCCATCAGGTTGCATCAACTGCTTCTCAGATTCCTTTTCTGATTCTCTTATTCTGTGACTGTTGAGTAGCTCATTGTTTTTTCCCATTAGAATCTCACACACAGAAATAAAACAGAGTATATTGTTTTGAAAGAATGAACATAAAATTAAAGGAAAATATCCATTTTTAAGGGGAAAGACAACATGAAACGTGACAAAATTATCAACTTTGTAATGTGTCTAACCTAAGAGAATTTTGTGTTAGTAATGATGACTCATTATACCAATATTTATCAAGCATCCACTATGTGTCAAGCACTGTGTTTGTTGCATAGTAAGGATGATGATGACAATACTAATAGCAGCTAACATTTATTGAGAACTTAGGACTGCACACCAGAATGAGATAAGCGTGGAGCCTGCCCTTGTGGAAACTTGTAAGCTAGCAGGAAAAGCAGACATTGAACAAATAATTCCAAGTGTCATCAAAGCTACGTGAAATTGCAGGGCACAATGGGAGGGTGTTACAGGTGGTCTAATCTAGTCTCGGGGTGGTGAAGGCCTCTTTGAGGAAGTGACATTTAAGAGTTAGCTATACAAAGGAAAGGTAGGGTTGAGCAGAAGGAGCATTCCAGGCACAGTGAAGACAGTGGGCAAGAGTTCTGATCCAGCAAAAAATATATGTTGGAAGAACTGAGAGAACTGGCTACAAGTTAGAGGGCCAGGGGGAGAGTGGGGAGATGAAGCTGGAGAGAAGAAGGCAGGAGCAAGATCATGTTGAACCTTAGAGGTCACATGAGGAGTTTCGACTTTATCCCCAGGGCAATGCGGAGCCATTGATAGGTGTTAAGTGAGTGAGTGACATGATCAGATTTGGGCTCTAAGACGATTACTCTGACTGAATTGGAGGGGAAGAGAGGGACCCTGCAGAGGGCAGAAATGCTGGTGGCTTGGACTAGAGACGTGGCAGTGTTTTACAACATCTCCAAGTTAGAGTGGGGTCCCAGTCGGGCTAACAAAATACTTCCTCCCCTGGAGTCTGGATATTTATGTTAATGTTGAAGGATCTTTCCATTCTCAAAACCCCAAAACCATTCCCATCATAGGCATTAGGGCCATGTGAAGGAGAGGTTGGATCCCATGCGTGAAAGGCAGCTGAAAGGCATGGAAAGGGAAAACCCCAAAGGGCTAGTCCCCACTGGAATTCTGAACCTAAATCTGCTGGTTCCCAACTCCTTCCCATGTCTGGGGAAGGAATGATGTACTGATGCACTCAGCAGGGAAAAGACACCCCGAGTTTGCCTAGAAATAGTTCATAGGCCATAAAAGTATTGCCACAGCATAGTGTGAGGAAATGGACTTCTGAAAGGAATTCTTCTCATATATAAGACAAAAATATTTTAATTACTGACCTAAGATCCTCGTATCTGAAAAGGAGGGTTCATTTCGAAAGCTTGAGTTATAAGCTATAGTGTTAGCCCCCCTTGTGCTAAGTGGGATGACTAAGCTCTCATCTCCCTCTGGGTTCAAAGAATAGTTATCAATCAGTCATTTGTCAAGCATTTTATTGAGCAACTACATGACGAGAGGCATTGGAATACAACGGTTAATTAAATGTTTTACATAGAGCTTCCAGTCCACTGAAGAAGCTGAAAGTCTGGACATTAAACTATTACAAATTAAATTTGAAAAGTGCACCTTTGATATGTTCTACAGAAGGAAGGTATGTGTACATGAGCACTTATGGGAGGAGGATCTGACGTGGATGGCAAGTTAGGGAAGTGATGACTGAACTGAGAGGAGAAGGATGAGTTAAGTTAAACGAGTGAAGAGAGGATGGAAGAACAGTGGTGAAATTAATTAATTCGATAAACTCTTATAGAGTGCCTGTCAGATGCCAAGCGTCATAACCGGTAACTGGGATACAAAAATGAACGGAGCTCGGTCTGCAGGTCAGGGAAAAGAGCATGGGCCAAATCTCACTAATTGCTAGTATGAGAATTTGATTGTTACTTTAACTACCCAAACCTTAGCATCTTAATCTACAAAATAAGAAAATGACATCTATCTTGCAAGATTATTGTGAGAATTAAAAATGTTTAAAGCCCTTAGCTCACTGCCCGGCACATAAGTAGAAAATTTTATAATGACCAGATGGACAGTCAGTATGACGTAGCGTCAGAAGCAGTGTTCCACATGGTCAAAAACTCACTATTTTCGATCAGACTGGGTTCGAATCCCAGGTCCAACATTTACTTGCTCTGTGGCCTTGAGCAAATGACAAACTTTCTAATCTTTAGTCTCTTCATCTATAAAAATCAGATAATAGAAATACCTCATAAGTTTCTTGGGAGCATCGGAGGAGATAATGCATGAGAAGTGTGAAAGTTGGTTTAATGAATACCTAGGCGACATATTGGGTATGTACAAGGTGCTGTATCAGCACAGATGAATAAGCAGTGAATTATTTTTGTTGTTGCTGTCCCGGATAGGGGTGAAGCTGGATAAGATCAAAGACTTCATATAGAAAGTCTTGATCTAGGCATTAAAAAATAAATAGATGTTAGGCAGACAGAATGCTGATAAATTTGCCCTGCTCAAGCCTTCGGGCTGCAACTTGCTGTTGTGAGAATGGCGAGGGGGTTTAAGGCTTAAGGGGAATATTTTAAAAGACTAGTGAGTTCATTCCAATAAACATCTTCACTCCAGTTGCTGCCATGAGCCGGAAGGCAGGATGTTGAGGTCAATAATATCTATGAGATAGGCTTTGAAATCAGACAGACTTGGGTTCTAATCCAGTCCCTGCTGCTTCCAGCTGCGTGATCTTATGCCCGTTACTTCACTTCTCTGAGCTTCAGTTTAATAGTCTTTAAAAAGGAAGTAATAATAGTGCCCTTTTCATGAAGCTCTTATAAAGATTAAACAAGGTAATGCATGTAAAGGACTAAACATCATTTTTGGCACATAATAAATATTCAGTAAATGTTAGCTATTGTTATTATTGTTGATACTCTCTCACTAAGGTTATGCTGGCATAAAACGTTAGAACGTGTTCAGTGTAAGGAGTGATTACATTAAACAGAGGATATTCCATATCACCTACTCAACAGTGGGACATCCACAGAAATCTCATAAACAACCAGATGGTGAGTTCCTAGGTAGCAATGATTGCAAGTATTTACCTTTGTGGCCCCAATAACGTTGGAAGTTGTACAAAGCAGGCCCTCAATTAATGTTGAATAAATTAATAAGTGATTTATTTTGCTGATTGATAGAAAAAAATAAAGTTTTTCCCGCTTATAAACATGAGGCATGTTTCTGTAGACAATCTATAAATAAATAAATACACTTATAATTTCACCACCAATAGGACAACCATTGTTAATGTCTTGATATGTTTTTTTCCAAGGTGTGTGTGTGTACATATATGATATATGTGGGGGATCATAGCATTTAAAATAGCTATATACATATTTAATTTTGATCGTGCCATACAAAAGCTTTTTCTCCATTTGTCATATGGGCTTTTGCCTTGTTTTATGAAATGTGCTTTGCAAATATGATTTATACTGCATAACATTCTATAAAGATTGCCATATAATTTATTTAACTATTGTTATATTGTTAGACCTTTAGTGTGTGGCAAAACTAATTCATCTTCAAATATAAGTTATTTGTTACCTTGAATAAGTGAATAGGGAGTTCTTAACCTTTTGGGGTTGTAGACAACTTGAAAACCTAATTTTTAAAAAAATTAAACTCTGCACTATCTCCCTCACAGAAGGAAATTACAACCACATATTTACATAAAATTTTGCTTACAATTTCATGAGCTTTAAAAACTCCATGAAGCCCCACCCAGGGATTTCTGTCCCCAGGGCTTCAGGTCAAAACCAATGATATCAAGTATGTTAATGTGAAGCAGAATAAAAAAATGCAAAAACTTTAACGTAACCATTGAGGAGAAGTATAATCACTAAAACACGGCTGACTACAGGATATTCAACTATTTTCATAAGATGGTCCAATCTCAGTTCATTCTTATATTTGAAATAATCTAAGTCTCAATTCTACATTAACACTTCTCTACAACTTTAATGAATACTAATGTTTTATATGCTGTGTCTTTATTATCCTCAGTGATACAGAGCCTCTGTAAACTCCCAGCGTACTGCCTCTCCTCACTGTGAGGTCTTGCATCCTGGAGAACTATGACTACTGGGTTTACTCCAGCTACCCTTCTCTGTTGCTCCTAATTGTCTTACATTCCATTCATTCCATTTAAGCAAATATACAGCATGACTCAGCACTGGATAATGCAGTTATTGAAAAGAAAGGGATCATTTCATAATAACACCAAAAATAAATTCAACACACTTAAAATATAATATAGCATAAAGACAGATAAACATAAAAGATGTATTCACTGCTTTGGGTCGGGTATATTTCAATCTCAAGATGCAAGGTTTTATCTTGGCTTTTGCGTAGTTCTAACCAAGGAGGAGCACAATCTTTAATTTATTATCTTAACTTGATACTTTGATGTGAAATTTATAACAATGAGGCCAATTCTGCATGCCAATTTATAGTTTCTAAAGAATTCTGATAGGTTTTCAATATAAAGCAGAAAATTGTTTTGTATTTTCTGTTGTTTCTGTCCATTTGCTTCCAAAGATTGAACACTTATGTGAAAGTTGAGATACGAAAGAGCATGTACCTATATCTGCACATTTCTGTGTACATATTTATGACCACATGTGTTTGAAAAATTCTAAATCATTACTAGATTCCAAAGAATGATGGGAAAGGAAAATTTTGAAAACTAATTCTAAGAATAATTTATATTGAAGACATTTCTTTTTCTCCCTCCTAGCTACATCATCCCTCCCAAGGCTTCCGCTTTGGAACTGTCCGGGAAAGCAGTGCTGAAGATTATGTGAGGCAAAGCTTTCCAGAGATGCATGAGTATATGAGAAGATACAATGTACCAGCCACCCCCAATGGAGTGGAATATCTAAAGTGAGTGTGAACCTCTTGGGTCCAAAAAGTTCTCACTGAAAGAGAAGTCTTAGTTACTGGTGTAGTGTTTTGGTTTTTTTAAATGACAGCTAAATATACCCACTGTGTGTTCAGTAATACCTCACACTGTGTGAGGTCCAGAAGGCAATATGGAACAGTGTGCATTTAATTATGTGACCTGATTACTAGTTACCTGCATAGTCCCAAGTTGGCAGTAGCTTTGCTCAAAGTGCCAGTGGGGTCATTAGTGTAGCAGATGGTGGGGGAAGGAAATGTTGGCTTGACATCACTTGAGAAAACAATGGTGCTGAAATGATCAAACACTCAGGGAATGTGGCCAGAGGATAAAGTGTCCCAAAGCAACCCTTTCCTTCACAGTGAATCTCTAAGCCCATGGACTGTCTCCTCTTGCCACAAGGATATGGAATTTATCTTAGAGATTTCCTGTAGAAAGGAAATAAAAGACAGTGATTCCCAAGCCTGCATCCTTCTCATCAGAATTCATGAGAAGCAATCAAGAGCAATCACACCTCCATGGCAGATTATCAGAGCCTGTAATTCAGTGAAGCTGAATGCAAAGGAGGATGGCGCAGTTATGGATCTGCTCATCTTGTCTGCCTGGGAGAAGGGAATGAATGGCTCCTGGTAAGCACCATAGCCTGAGGGTGAGCAATCCTCTCCCTCCTCCCTGATGACCTTAGGACAATGACATACATTCAAACCTCCAATCCCTAGAATCGTGCAGCATCAGGAAACTGGTTTCTCTATGGCCAACCACAATAATCTTCCCAGTAGACTGCAGGACTTGCCATTTCAAATTCTTTTTTAAGAAAGAAGGGAAATAAATAATTTCATGGGACATACAGGGTCTGTATTTCTCGAAAGCACTAGTAAAAGGCCCCTAAAACAATTTTATGGACTTTTAACTAGAGTCTAGAGAGGAAGCCTTGTGCTCTCGGTTTTGCAAAGTTATACCTGGTGTTTAAGCACTGTGAAATGGCACTTTCGGTTTTGCAAGAACATTAAAACATTAGAACCCCTCTCTGACACAGAGTTCAGTGCTCCTTTGCCTCCCAGCTCCTCTTCAATATTCTCTCCTTCAGGCAAATTCATGGCTGAGGAGAGAATAAGATGTCAGGAAGATGGCAGTGGCTCCTACCTAGATAGTAATGGCTGACAGACCGGGCTCTTCAGGCAGTGTGAAACGGATAAGATGAGCCACTGCTGCAGTTCCCCCTCAGCACTCAGGGTATGTATTTATTCTGGAGGCTTCAGCTGAGAACACTCCTATGCTCAGACCTGGCCCCATTCTAGCCTAGAGAGAAGAAATCATTAGAAAAGCAGGCACAGATGAAGAAGCTGAGACCCCAAACAAGCAACTTGTCCATGGTGATACAGCTCCCAAGCGGCACAGTCAGGACTAGAACCAGGTCTCTAGAATCCAGCCACTGCTGCAGGCTAGTCTAGGAACCATAGCAGAATAGTAGGTCCTTGACGTTCAAAGATTGGTCTATGTTCCAGTTAGCATGGAAGCTTGTGAGAAATGCAAACTCTCAGGCCCCATCCCAGAATCTGCATTTTAACAAGCTCCGCAGGTGATTCACTGATGGAGGTGAAATTGGAATATAGCAAAGCTTATCATTAATGCCCCCTCACTTATTGTCTCTGGGCTTCTCTCTCCACTTTTGACCGAGTCCCGCCTATGCTCTTAGCCATCACTCCAAGCAGCCACAGTGCTCATGTTGCCCCCCTGACACCCCAGAGCCCTGACCTGCAGGGCACAACCCCTGAAGTCACCTGTACAAGACAGCTTCCTGTTTTAAACTTGTCCTTCCTTTCTCCCACCAAAATTCCCCTGAGCTTTGTTCTACTCACTCAGGGCCCTACTTTCCGAGGTGACAGTATTCCAGTAAATCAATCCATATTAAAGTATTAATTTTAGTATGTCTATATAGACTGTTTTTTATGGCATATGTATTATTAAATGAATGTTCAAAAAGACAGAGCATGATTCTAAAATGGGAGAAACAACTGGAGGCCCTGCCAGCTATGAGGATGATTCAGCTGGTCTAGAAACTACTCACACCTGGGTCAGAGTGGCCACTTCCTCACCAGTGACTCAGGGCCCCATGGAAGACTGTGAGCTAATTGCTTCTTGCATTCCTATACAATAGAGACCTGTCGTAGCTAACTTCACTTTGCAGCCCAAAATCAGGAGTAGCTATTTAAGGAAACCACTGAGACTGGACCTGAGGAATTACTGGTTAGAAAAACTGAACCCCCACCTTTTTATTATTATTACCACCACAGATATTGGCAAGTTATTGGTAAATGGTAAATTGTTGCTATGTAGCTCCCAAGGTACATTCTGCTACTGTGACAGTAAAACTTTGGAGAAAGATCTTTCAGCTTGATTTTTATTTTATTGCCAGGATTCCATTGAGGTTCCTCATCATCAGCTCCTAGAAGACAATTCACATTCCCAACCCTTTCTGAAACTTCCCATAGCTGTGGAGCTGAGAGGTGGTTTTCATCTTGGTTAAAGTTAAACATAGGCCTCGTTGTAACTTAAATCCAATACCCCTGGAAAAGAGGATGTGCTTTGAGTTGGCTATTTCACTTCCTGGAAGAGCAGGTCATTGGCCATTGGCACCAAGAAGGGGAGTTGACCTACTTGCTCTGTGTCCTTGTGTGGCCCAGACAAAGTCACCCATGTAAAGATGTACTTCCTGCCCAACGACAAATCTTAGAGGTGTGTAGGGGTGTCTCTCTTTTAGATTTTTGATGGGCACTAGCCATGTTCTCCTCTGAGTTTACAGGCCACTCCTCTGTATTGAAGTCCAACAGCCTCATTTTTGGCTCTAAGAGAGAAATGACTGAGCTCAGATGGAATAGAGAAGAATTGTTCTCTTTGCTGAGCTCTTTGGATCCCCTGAGGGTCGGAAAGCCTTTTTTAAATGGATGTATGTCCTACAGTTTTCCAAAAAGTATTTGAGGTGATGGAAAACAAGAGTCATTGCATACATCTTAAACAGTTCTCTTTGAAACTCCTCCTTCCTTGCCTCCTTTGTAAGGGGGAGATCAGCCGGTGCTGAGACATACCCTTCCTCCATACCATCTCTGAGCCTATGTTCAAAAAATGGGGAGAACACACGAAGGATGCACAAGGTATCTATTGGCATCTTGAGCCCAAACCACATCCAATTCACTGATATAGTCCAGGGACACCTACCTTAAATGGTTCTTGCCTGAACTGCCTCCTGGGATGGGAGTGAAACATGAATCTTTGGAGACATATTAATAAATCAGATTGGTAAGGTCTATTACATATGCTTCCCCTTCCATTTCTTGAATGCTAGCCTATGGACTTTAAAGAGACCTTACCTCCCTTTTCACTAGGACTACTAGATCTCTTTTTTTGCATTTCCTTAATATGTACTCCTAAATAGGAAATAATGCCTGATCTCTAAAGAATATGATAGTGACTATGACAGAAAGAAATAAGAATTTCTGCATACTGATTAATGAAACCACCTGGCCCCAACAACTAGCTGTGTAACCTGGATCAAGTTACTTCGACTCTCTGAGCATCAATTTCCTCACCTGTTAAAATAGGATAATACGACCCACCTCACGACCATTACGAGTGATAAAATGTATGGAGAGCAATAAATACGATGCCTAGTGCAAAGAAGTAGCTCAGTTAATCTAAGAGAAATGGACCTTCCCGTTCAATTCAGAGTCACTCTGGCTTTGTTGTTGGATTTAGAAGGAATGAAAGAACCTGGTAGATAAACCCATTGGAAAGACATCATGCTCTCTTATAAGAGTGTCTGTTTCCCCTGGTCTGTTCTCTACAGGTCAATGAGATGTCAACAAGGCTGAGTCAGCAGCCAGTTAGCTTGGGCTGCCCTCAGTGTCCAGGTTTCTGTCCCCTAAACAAAGCCAGCTGTCAGCCTTAGTGCTTCCTGTACATTAATGAATCATTTTTCACTTTTCTTCTCTTGGTCTTAAATATAGGAATGATCCAGAGAAACTAGACGCCTTCATCATGGACAAAGCCCTTCTGGATTATGAAGTGTCAGTAGATGCTGACTGCAAACTTCTAACTGTGGGGAAGCCATTTGCCATAGAAGGTATTAATCAGTCACTCTTGATTCCCTTCTATTCAGGATGTGCTCAGTTTGTCAACCTAGCAAGTGACAAATACCAAAGTCAGAGGCAAAGAGCTATTCATCACCCTTTGTTTTCATTTTCAACTCATAAGCACTTAGCTATTAAGTTGCTGAAGTTAGGAATTTATTTTTGACCTATTCCACAAACATTTATTTACCCAATTGTTAGAAAAACAACAAAAACCAAAAAAACATTGTTGTTACCCAAATGATGTTGCTTCAGATCTCCTGGAGTGGTGGCATAGTGTAGTAAAAAGGGGAGTCCAATTTTAACTTAATCTGCATTTCTAATGGCCAAGTCCTGTAATGAATCTGATGCAAAAATTAGAACGATTGCATTTTACAACTGGAAGGACCCAATGTTAATCTAAGCCAATCTACTCACTTTATCCACAAGAAAGCCCAAGGACATTACATCACTTTTTCATAATCGCACAATTAGATGATAAGACTGGAATTAGAATCCAAATCTCATGGTTCTTAAATAAATGTTTTTCCACTAGTTGGAAAATAAGTAGAAATAAACATCTCCTTCTGTAGCTCAGTAACCTTTAGGAGTCCTAAACAAATCCTTATTGGGGATCTCAGGTTTGCCTTTCCCCCCACTGGCAGCAAATTTTTGCTTCCAGCTTGATCAACCAATCAATCAAACTTCAGAACCAAAGAAGGATTGCTTTGTCAGTCGTTCCTTTCATTCTGGACAACAGTTGATTTATGAGCTGATAGTTTGAACCAGCAAATTTCACATCTCCCAATTCCCAGCTTCCCTTCTCTGACAGTACATGCTGCTCTCAAGACAGCCATGCTCATTTGTCAGAAAACACTTTGACTTGAAACAATCCCATGGGGGTGCCCAAGTCCTATTTCCAGAAAACTCTGCTTTCCTGTATGTTAACTGGTGTATCAAGACTATTCCGATTCCAATTTCCCACCCACAGTGGGTCGCTGTCTCCCTGAAACACATCAACACATTTTTTTACTTCAGTCTTTGTTTTTGTGATGAATGAGAACATAACGGCTGATGCTGTTTCTTCGAGCCTTCTCCTAAGAGAAATCAATCTCCTCTCCAGGCAAAGTGACCTCCATCTGAACCAGGGATAGAACTCAGGAAGAGAGAGATTTCATGGTAGTAGTCTTCTCTTAAGACTACAGTCTGAGATAGCAAAGGCACAAAAAGAAAAGAAAAAGCTGGAACCAAAAGAACATTCATTATATAACCCTGTTTTTATGTAATAATGGAAAAATTCCCATTTTTGTGGCATCTGGGGATATGGAAGGGATGTTACTTTTTTTTTCTGTCCTAGATACACTGGGTAATTGAGGTCCCTACTGCCATTAGCAGCTACTAACAATGAATCATTGGTAGCGGGCATAAGAATGAGGGACTCCATTTTCCACCTTTGTCTTCAGGGGGCAACCCTGTCTTGTCAAAAGGCAGTGGTGAAATGGCTTGTTTGCCTCTGCTGGACCCCAGTGCCAGATGCCACACAATTAACTCCCCACTGGTTTCCTGTTTACGTTTCCATCTGTGCTCATGAGACTTAGGGTCTTACAGTTCCCATCATCTCCAGACGCCACATTGTTTTCAAAAGGGATGCGTGGAAGAGAGCAGAAAAGACTCTGTCTACAAGAGAGCAGAAAGACTGATTTGAACAGAGAGAGCATTCTCATCATTGTTGGTTTATTCTAAAAAAAACATTGCTGGTTTATTCCAGGTGAGGTGCAAATCAGAAAATTGAATTCTGTACTGTCCCTACCAACGAGTTCACAACCTAAAAACAGAACTTGGTAAAACACAAAGGGAGGCTACTTATAAAGTTACAAACAACAATATGATAGAGATACTAGTAAAGGTCTTGATTGCTGCTTTTATTAAAAAATGTTAACTATCTCATAGATTGTTAGAGACTATTTCTCTCAATGAAAATTTTAAAAATAATATATGCTTTTCTTTCACAACATGTAGGTTTCTTGAACTTATGAATATGTGGACTTTATTATTAATTATTTAGACTTCACAGGCATAAAAATATCATCAAAGCAATTTATGAACAATTCTTACTCATTTATCTTACAGGAATGTTTCATGTGTCCATCTGTATCCTTTCACAGGATCTAGTACAATGCTAGGCATATAACAGTTATGTAATAAGTGATGTATTACCTGTTATATAACTCATTAGGTTAGACGTGAAATAAGTACCTAATTCACTTACTAATGTAGTTAATCAAAAGCACCCTGATAGTCTGCATATACTTTCCCTGGTGCTTAAATGACTTAGAGAATTTAGGAGGGAAAACAGAGTCCATTGATTTCCTCATGCTGAAGGTACATTGGCTCTCTATAGTATTGATACAACACCAACTCATGGTGACTACCAAATGCCCCTCCCAGCTACACCATTCTGCATTTACTTAGGCTTACAAGGTAAGAGTGAGGCAAATGAGAGACAGTGGCTCCACACAGAGTTCGAAACCTTTTCATGAGTACTCGGCACAGCAAACCCAAACCATTAAGAATTCAAGAGCATGCGGCAAGTCTTTAATCATATTAAATAATACACACTAGGGGCACAAAGACATATTTTGTGCTCTGGAAAAAACAGAAGTGTTGAGATAAATGAATACGTGTCCTAAATTTATGCATTGGAGTTAGCTGACAATAAAGGTCAAGTGAGAGGAAAGAGTAATGAAACCACAGAGTAATGATTTGTGACCTTTCTGCTGAAGACCTTTGCCTGTTTTTGAGTTTGTTCTTTTACCTGCTTTCCACTAATTACTTAATACAGTGCTTGGAGCACTAGCTCTGGAGTCTGAGTGCCTGGAGTAGAGTAGAGTTGCTGTTACTCAGGGTGCTAGATTGGGCAAGTCACTTAATCTGTTCTTCTGGTTCCTCACCTGCATAATGGGTTTATGAATAGTATCTCTATGATAGAGTTGTTGTGAAGATTAAGTAAAATAATACATGCAAGCGTGTACAAACACATAGTAAGTGTCCAATAAATTATTATTACTCAGTATATTGAATTAATAGATTGAGACCAATTCACCATAGAATTATCCCAGGATAGACAGCCTTCATATATCTCAGCTTCTCCCACACACTTCTCTCTCTGCTTTGATGTGCTAGGGGTAAGGGACACTCATTTTTAAAGTCTTCTTTATAGTTGGCACTATTACAATATGTTCTCAACCGTTGCCCCAGATAAATAGGGTATTCCCAAGGACAGACTGCAAAACTGACTTAATCTTTCTTCTTGAAGGCTTTTTAACCCTATCTGAGATCTTATTTTCAAAATATCTATTTTCAACCACATTTCAGGAAGATTCTTTTAGTCTCCAAATTTCTATACATTTTCTAGCCAAAATATATTTCCAACACCCCTAACTGAGTAAAGCTGATTTATCCATGGGGAAAAGATCAGGATTCTATTCTCAAAATTATTCACTTGGGCTATTAAGCCATATCCAATTTCCTGGGCGCCTGATGCCTTCATCTTTAGGGTTGAAGGATTCCATTTTGCTTCATCCATCAACCACGAAATAGTCAACCTCATCTTTATTGCAAAGCCACGTTTCTAATGATAATGAAAGCAACTCAGGCTGCTAAGTTGAGTCAGCAATTTAAAAATAAGAATTCTTTGACCAATGAACACAATCAAATTTGAAAAGCAACTGATAAAGAGAAGGACAGAAATGAAACCTTCAAGGTTTTTACTATTTTACGTTTCTGAATAAAATGGATTTTTATGTCTTTTAACAAATACCTCTTCTAATTATCACATAACTTCTTTTCCTATTTCTCCCCTTGTTCGGTATGCATAGTTTGTTTTAATTAGCTAATAAAAATAATTATTAATGCTAATAATAATTAAAATATCAATACTCAATATATGTATTAAATAGAAAATTAAAAAGGACATTTTATCTATTTTTAGCAGTCAGTTGCAAATTAACTTTGACATGATGGAGTGGAGTTATTTAATATTTATTATTTCCCGTGGGGCAATTTTTTATAAATGTCTCTGCAACTTCAACATAGCTTTTGCCCTATGGCAATTTTAATACTTTTGTTGTAGGGCCAAAATTCTATTCTTAGAATATGTAGTCTTACTATAAGTATTAATTTAAGATTTTTAAACTTTCTTATCATGTATTTTTGTCTCATCTACCAAAAATACCAGTATCAAGGATCAATCTAACACTCATACATGGCTGGTGGGAATGCAAACTGGTGCAGACACTATGGAAAACAGTATGGAGATTTTGCAAAAAATTAAAAATAGAACTACCATATGATCCAGCTATTCCACTTCTGGGTATTTATCCAAAGAACATGAAAACACTAATTCAAAAAGATACGTGCACCCCTATGTTCATTGCAATAATATTCACAATAGCCAAGATGTGGAAGCAACCCAAGTGCCCATCAACAGATGAATGGATAAAGAAGATGTGGTATATATATACAATGGAATACTACTCAGCCATAAAAAAGACAAAACTGTGCCATTTGCAACAACATAGATGGGCCTTGAGGATATTAGGCTAAGTGCAGTAAGTCAGAGAAAGACAAATACTATATGATTTCACTTATATGTGGAAGATAAACAAATAAACAAACACATAAATGAGGAGAATAGATTAGCGGTTACCAGAGGCAGAGGGGGTGGGGGAGGGCAAAAGGGATAAAGAGACACATATGTATGGTGACAGATGGAAACTAGACTTTTGGTGGTGAACACGATGCAGTCTATACAGAAGCTGAAATATAATTATGTACACCTGAAATTTACACAATGTTGTAAACCAATATGACCTCAATAAAATAATTTTAAAAATATACATATATATTATTAAAAAAAAAAAGAATCAATGTAAGATGGCTTCTCTCATCCTCTCATCTGGTAGTAATCTCATTCCTCTGAACTCCACAGAGTTTTATCCATCCTCCTCATTGCCTCTTAGTCATTATATTTTACCTTTTTTGAATTTATGCCTCACCTATCTTTTTTTCCAAGAGAAGTCCTGTAACGTCCTACCATATGGTGTAGTTATTTATGTATGCCTCATCTCCCCCAAGCCACCATGAGCTTCATGTGGATACACTCAGTGTCTAATTTACCTTGGTAACTTCCATAGCACTCGGTGGAGTGTCTGGCACAGAATAAGCTTTCAACACATTCGTGGAATTAATGAATAGATGTATAGGTGTGCAGTAAGTGTTCATCAAATGAAAACAATTCTGCCAGTATTACGCTAACCTGAGCTGGAATTATTGGCTTTAAGAGGCTTTTTAGGAGAAACAATATAGTCAGGGAGGGTCTTTGCTAGTTAATTTCCCCATATATGTATAATCATATACCAGTTAGGGCTGTACTTACACTACATTTACACACCTTATTGAAAAGCTTAACAAAAAAATCTGCCCATGAATGATATAGGTTTGTGTCTGCTGAAAACAAACCACCAGTTTAGATGATTGTGGGTTTTTTACCAAATTGCCTGGTGTGGGGAGATTACATCAATATGATTATAGTTATAGAGCCTGTATGAAAGGGGAGGAAATAGGCCAAATATTCCCTTGCCTTGGTCACATGCTATAATGGATCCAGTAGGAAGAGCATTGGTTTTAGACTCAAAGAGACCTACTTTCAAATGCTGGCTTTGCCAACTACAAGCTGTCTTTCTCTGACTTGGGCAGTTTACTTATTTGATCTTTAAGTCTCTAAGTAATATGTATTCTGCTTGGTTCATATAGAGGTTAGACACCTGTGGAATAGTATCTGGTGTACAGTAGGGCTCAGTATGCTCTACTTCTTATTGTTAGAGTCCCAGAGTGATTTAACTGAACTGTACGCCACAATCTAGTACACAATCTTAGTCTAGTGCATGATCTACAAAACTGGGCTAAGGTAGGTAAAAAGTTTGTTATAGAGCAGTATTTGGTGTATAGTTATCCCTCAACAAATATTAGAAGTTGTTGTTGTTGTTGAAAATTATTACCTCGGGGGACAAATACAATAATATTCAGCAAACCTGGCCTAATTATCCTGACCATCAACGCACTCCCACCAGATCATTCCAAGTCCTCCCACCATATGTTCGTATAGCTCCAGTTCTTCTCCCTCATGGCAGCTATCTCAGTTGTAATGAAATAATCATTATGTAGTGCATTGTTTAATATCTGTCTCCCTAATAGAGTGTACACTCCACAACAGCAGGGACCATATCTGCTAAATATAAGTGAGCACTTGTTCACTGCTAAATCTTGACCCTTCAACACAGGGCCTATTCACTCAGTAAATATTCGTTGAGTGAATGAATGAGTGAATGAATGAATGCATGAGTCAGTAAGTCAGTGAATATTATTAAATACATGACTACTATTGTGCCTGACATGTAAATAAGTACTGAGTGAATGTCTGTGCAACTGACTTGTCAATAGCCTTCATTATAATAAAAGTTGCTGAAGAAAACTGGTTACTTCCTTATAGTTACTCATTATTAAAAAATGTTATTTAATGATAACATCAGCAGAACAGGCTGCCCTTATAAAGTCTTTTATTGTCAGTCTTGCCTTTCAAACCAAACTACTAGGCACAAAACAGACACTCCAAATAGCTCTTTGAATGGAAAATTCTAATCATGCTCTTGACGCTGTCATCATTTCCTTGACTCGCCATTGTTAAGGAACAAACAAAATTATCAGGGGAAAAAAATATACAGCTCTTTAAAACTCAAAAACTTTTCTGCATTATTTATTTCTTCTCTTTTATTGGTTATATGCACATCTCAAGCCTCATATTTTTAAAAAATGTATTTGTGTATCTGCAATAAAAAAAGGAACAAAAACTAATGTCCTTGGAAATAAATTTTAAGATAGAATAATTACAGCAGGTATTTGTTTCCATGAAGTATCTTTGGATTCTTGACAGCCTTTTAGTCTTTATTGGTGAAAAAGGAACTAGCTGTATTTTTAATTTATCTTCCTCAATCATCTTGAGGGCAAAATATCTTTTTTTGACCATGCTATCCAATAGATAAAGACAAAATGTAGTTAATTAGCTCTTTCACATGGCTCAGCAAAGAGATTAACAATATTATAACAGTTTGGAAAGCAAGTAAAGACACAGGGAGTGAGGATAGAGAGTCCAAGCTGATTAATAAAACTCCGACAACAAATTACATCCACATTTGTGCTCCTCCTTTATTCTTTCTGATGCCTCTCTTGCCTTGAATAACCACTATCCTGGGTATTTGGTTTATCATTTCCTTGACTTTTTCTAAATATACCTTCATCACCTACATATGAATTCCTAAAAATATATTGTTTTGTTTTGAATGATTTTACACTTACACAATGGATTTGTGCTGTCATCTTCTGGGACTGATCTTTTTCACTCAGTATTGCTAAGAATCATCCATATTATTGCATGTAGTACTAGTTCATATGTTTCACGTTATATAATATTCCAATTGTGTAAATAGTCCACAATTTATTTACCCATTCTCTTGTCAAAGAACATTTGGGTTGTTTCCAGCTCTTGCTATTATGAACAGTGCCTCTAAGAACAATCTCGTACATTCCTCCTGCTATGGATGTGGAGGAGTTCTTTAGGAATGTACTTAGAATTGCTAGTCTTAGAGGATGCAAATGTTCAATTGTGCAAAATGATAGTAAACTGTTTTCCAAAGTGGTTATATCAATTTGCATTCCCACAAGCAATGTATAAGTGATCTTATTGATCTACATTTTCTCCAACACTTGGTATTACAAGACTCCTTTTTTTTGACAAGTTTTTGTTGAAGTTTTAGTTCTTGTGCTATATTGTATATTTACATAGTCTCACTATATTATTAAAAAATAAACAAAATAAAAGAGGGTCACGCATGACCAATGATGAGAGTATGCCATAAACCACAGATTACGATTAATCCAATTTTGTGTATTTAAGGTCCAGAGGAGGGGTTCTAGGAAAAGTGGATAGGGAATCCTAGCCCTGGTAAAGACTTCAAAGCTGGCTTCTAAGGAACATCTTGAAGGGAAGGGCAGAAGGCCTTGGAATATAATATGCCACTGGTACACAGTACACAGCCCATTCCTCTCCTTTCTAGACTCATCTCTTCTACTAAGAGAGGCAGCAGATCCAAGATAATCATACCTTGGACACCTTTGAGTCCTTTGAAGGAAAGATGGTGAAAGTTCGCCATACCCTTGTTACCAGGTCTGGCAGCAACATCACACAAGTGTGGTGGCGACCTCTTAGGAAGCTCTCAGGTGAAAAACTCATCTGAGATTCCTTTTTCTCCTAGGATATGGCATTGGTCTCCCACCCAGCTCTCCACTGACCTCCAATATATCCGAGCTAATCAGTCAGTACAAGTCACATGGGTTTATGGATGTGCTGCATGACAAGTGGTACAAGATGGTTCCCTGTGCCAAGAGGAGTTTTGCTGTCACTGAGGTAAGGAAAAAGTGCTGATCATGTTGACGCTTTGTACAGCTTTACCTGGAAGAACACAAGGAAATGCTGTTATATGTGTCTTGTGGTCAATAATCCAGGCTATTACACCTACTAGGACTCACCATGATATTTGGATTACTCCTAACTTCACCTGAAGACTGCCCATTCCTATAGGAATTTGC
The DNA here is from genome assembly GCF_020826845.1 of Diceros bicornis minor. Taxonomy (NCBI): domain Eukaryota; kingdom Metazoa; phylum Chordata; class Mammalia; order Perissodactyla; family Rhinocerotidae; genus Diceros; species Diceros bicornis. The sequence continues at coordinate 11,302,106 of NC_080767.1, read as the reverse complement.
AGTAAGACAAGTTTGTCTTGGATTTAAATGTGATGCTATTTGGGGGGGGAGGGGCGGTGAGGAAGATTGGCCTTGAGCTACCACCTGTGCCAATCTTCCTCTACTTTATGTGTGGGATGCCACCACAGCATGGCTTGATAAGTGGTGCATAGGTCTGCGCCCGGGATCCAAACCTGCGAACCCCGGGCCGTGATAGCGGAGCTCGCAAACTTAACCACCACACCCCTAAATGTGATGCTATTTTGATGAGTGAATGTCTGAATTTCTACTTTTTCCTTATATGCTATATCCACAAGTGCAAAAGAAAGGATGTTCTGAATTACAGCAGTAGTATCTGAGATTGACATGCACGGTGTTTGGTTTAACTGCTAATTGCTAGTCAGGATGTGGACTTCACAATATCCTTCAAGATCTAATCAAAGCTAACTTCCCAGTGGTCCAGTGATGAATCCTTTGTGGGTTTAGAAAAATAGACATACCTTAACCAGTAATTCTTAGGTTACGGAATCAGAGATTTTTTAAACTTCAAAAAACCAATTCCCTTCTTTTACAGATAGGTAACTAATACCCAGAGATCCTAAGTGATTTGCCCAAGGCACGCAAATAGTCAGAATCTACGTCTTTCTATTGCAATGCTCTGCCTTGACAGTGTAATTAGAAAGAAACCTGCAAAGTGAGCCAGAAATTGGATGATTAAGATAAGAGGCTAAAGGTGTAACAAGAGCCACAGGCTCGATTATTTAAAAGAGAAGCCCAATAACCTAGTACAAGTTCAGCCTGCTATTTAAAAACAAATCCAAAGCCAACAATAATGGCTTCAGATAGCCTCTATTTGCCAACAACTCCGAAATTTGTATTTCAAGACATATTCTTCTTCTGAGCTCCAGAACCATATATCTACCTTCCTATTTGACGTCTCCACTTGAATATCCTACAGGCATCTCACATTTAACTTGTCAAAAACTAAACCCTTGATCTTCTCTCCTAAATCTGCTTTCTCTCCTGTGCTTCACATCTGGGGTAATGGCACCTCTGTCCGTCCAGTTACTCATTCCACAAACTGGCAGGGATCCTTAATGCCTCCCACATCTCACCTTCTGCATTCATCAACAAGCCATATCTTTTGCTTCTATAAATTATATCTCAAATATGCCCATTTATTGCCATCTCCACTGTCATCACTCTAGTCCAAGACATCATCCCTCACCTGGACCTCTGCAAAAGTCTCCTAACAGGTCTCTCTGTTTTCGTGCCTGCCTTTCTCCAATTTGTCTTTCCACATGGCAGATCACTTCTGCTTAGAAGCCTGCAGTGGCCTCCCATGTTATTTAAGGAACAATCTGAAATGCTGAACATGGCCTACAATGCCCTGTGGGACTTGACTCTGCCTACTTCAGCCTCATCTCGTGCCACCTTCCTCCTGGCTCCTTACAGCCCCTCCACAATGGTTATTTCAGATGAAGATACCCCAGTAGCTTCCCTGCCTTGGGGTCTTGGCACATGCTGTTGCATCGTCCTCCTCAAATAGTCTCCCCCTGACATTGACCCAGCTAGTGCCTTCTCATGATAAACTCTCAGCTGAGATCTGTCTTCTTCAGAGCCTGCCCATGGTCCCTGATCCAATCTGACTCATATCTCCCTTATAATCTCATATTATATCTCACAGAGCAAAGGTTTAAAGGAAGCAAAGAGGAAAATGAGGAATTAGGGAACTAGCAAGTTCTGTTTCTTACCATGTGACAAAAACCGTATTAGGGACATTAACTCACTGGTTCTCACTATAACCCTGTAAGCCAGGCATTTTAATCTTTATTTGGAGAGATTTGCATGACTTTTCCTAAAAGAAATAAAATTAGGCTTACGCTGGCCAGCTGAATTAATTCAGCCAAGAAAGCAAACAAACAAGTTGCTTAAATTTTTTGTGACCACAGTTAATTCAAGCCAAAATCTCCAAGCGATTCAAAGTCGACAGCAAGACCTTAGATGAGACAAAAGGAGCCTCCCAGTCATGTCACCAAAACCAGCAATATGGAATGATTTGCACCTCCCTGATCACATGCACACCTCGAGGCTGTTGCCATTTCAGAGGACCATCAGACAGAGATATCAGCGGGAAGGACCATCGGACTCCTAAGGCAAGCCTCTGAGGGCGCAGAGCTCTGCAGACTCAGAACCCAAATCCACCTGGGCACATAGAAGGGAATATACTTTTGGAGACTAACACAACCACTAACATAAATCTATTTATTCCAATGTGAAAGTATTTAACACAAAGCATGATGAATTTGAGGCCGTACATTTCTGGACTTGCATCCTGGCTCTATCAATTAACTGAATGACTTAACTGCTCTTAAGTCTGAGTTTCCTCATCCATGAATAGATATGATAAAACCTGCCTTGCCATTTTGTTCTAAGAAGAGATCATTTATGGAAAGACCTAGTAAGAAACCTGGCACAGTAAATAGTAAATAATAGAAGTATTAACACATCTTCTCCCTCCATCAAAAGAATTTCCAGGGGTTCATAGATATCTTCATGTGTCTTCCTGCAGCTGTTTTTAGAAGTGAGGAAACCTTCCCAGAAGCCCTCCAGATTTCCTCATATTTCATTGGCCAAAATTGTATCATCTGCCCATGTCTAAGCCAATCAATGGCGAGGGGAGTGAGATCACTATGATGGATTAGGCCAATCATGACTCATCCCCTAGGACTGATGGTCTTCCCTTGAAATGTATGGTCACCTAGAGAAGACCTAAACAAAAACAGGATTCCCTTAGGAAGGAAGAGACAGGAGAATGGATGCTGAATAGGCAATCAACCACCTCCTCTACACCCACTCTGTAGATTAGAAAGTTGCTTCCTCTCTCCTCCTATCCACCTCCAGTCATCTATACAATGAATTCTTCGGATTTCTGCAAGAGCCCTCCCAGCTTTGATACAGTGATTATGGTTTCCCTTTATATGATCCAAGATAAGAATATTTAATATTCTTTACAGTATAGCATAATGGTTGAAAGCATGGGCTTTCGAGATAGTTCCAGGTTTGAACTCTACCAGCCATGTGATACAGTGCTTGTTGGCCATTCTGAGCCTCAGCTTCTGGCAAGTTGGGAATGATAATATCAACCTTATTGTGAAAATTAAGTCAGATAATGTTTGTGAAATATTAAGCCTATACCCAAATGTGATAACCACAAGGTCACCTATGTTCCTCAGGATTATGAGGTTTCAACATAAATATTTCAGGGCTGTATGGATTTATCAGTAATTTCAAACAAAATCAAATTAAGTGTGGACAAAAAAGAAAACAGATTTTTGAAAAACAAACAAATAATCAGCAAGAGCCATACTGTTCCAATGATGCATACAAAATACACCAATTTTTTTTCAACTGTGGGTTTTTGTTTTTTTGTGTGTGTGTGAGGAAGATCAGCCCTGAGCTAAGATCCGATGCCAATCCTCCTCTTTTTGCTGAGGAAGGTTGGCCCTGAGCTAACATCCATGCCCATCTTCCTCTAATTTATATGGGATGCAGCCACAGCATGGCTCGACAAGCAGTGCGTTAGTGCGCACCCAGGATGCGGGCCATCAAACCCCTGGCCGCCACAGCGGGGCACACGCACTTAACTGCTCGCGCCACAGAGCTGGCCCCCTCAACTGTGGATCTGAATGGGCCAAATTCAGGGGAGAGGCATTTGGGAAATTCTGGATATAGTGAGCTGGAAGCCGCTGGATAAGAGGCTGACATCAAGATCAAGTTATGGTTGCTAAGACAACCCTGGGCCCACCTCCAAGGTCAGCTGAATTTGGAAGGGAGATGGGGTAGGGATGAGGAGAATAGAAGAGAGGTGTATCCTTAATTGGAACTTCAGAGACAGAAAAGATTCTGATAACATCCGTGTGTGTGTAGAGATCGGAGGGCCACTCCCAGCCTCAAGGAATGTCATGAACACACATGAAGCTATTCTTTCTCATGGTGGTCTGCACTATGGCATAAATAATAAAGTGCTTGATAATGATGCTCACCTGTGTGCATTTAAAAGCACTACATACCCTTGTATACTGACTGGTATATTTGTTTTGAAGAATCTGAGACAGAATTTCAGGATGTCACTCTCCTGAACCTAAAGGTAGAAGGTAATTAACTAAAACCAATCTTCAGCTCCCTGGCTGAGCTCAATCTCCTCTATGAAGGCCCTCTGCCTGCTGGATTTCCCTCTGCTCAATCCATGCGTCTCCACTTGCTTTTTTTCTTTTTTCTTTTTCTCAGAAAAAGTTGGAAGAAGGAAGCACACCTGTTAGTGCTTTGCTTGCCATCCTTTTGCCTCAAATGTCATCCACTGCTGGGCTGTGTTAGTGCAGAGAAACAAGGGCTGGCTTTGAAATGAGACAAGCCGTATTTGCAGCCTGCCTCTACCATCCCCTTGCCTTGGGCAGATCACTAACTCACCTCAGTCTCAGCTCCTTCCTCACCTCAGTGGCTCTTGTGAGGAGTAATAAAATGGTAGCTTAATGAACATGCACCTCTTCCTTCACCCCCCACCAGGGGGAGGGGCGCAGGGCACAATGTAGCAAACCAGGTGTGTTCTGGAGGACACCTCTTCCAACAGGCGCTCTTGAGGAGACATTCCTCTGTTTATTTCTGACCTGATCTCCCATTTTCCAGGTACAGTCCTAGTCTATGTATATTGCCACAGAAATTACTCTTAAAACCCCTTAACTCTGAAAAAATATCCTAGTTTGGCTAATGAATGATATGGTCACCTAGCAACATGACATAAAAGATGCTTTTCACCCCAATTTCTGGCAGTTGGACATTAATACTTGGTCCCCCATGAGAACGTTGACCTCTTCACCTCTCATCTCTTGGCAACCCCAGAGCTGTCAAACTGCAGTCTCTCTGGAGGACAAACTCATTTTTTTTGAATTCCAGGGCTTTATGTGCTCCCCAGAGTCACCAAGGAAATTGCAGGATCGATTCTGCAGACCAACTCTGGCCATTTTCAAAGAGGAATTTTAAATTGACCTCGGATGTATCTTCACGATCCTCCTGGCACAACTGTGCCTCTGCCCACAGTAGACTCATTGTTAATCAATTCCACTGAGGAAAACATGTGGCAGCCTTTAAATTTCCTTCATTTTCCTTTGACTCGGCAAAAAAATGTAATTTTTTTTTTTCAAGAGTTCCAGAGCAACAGTTTCGTGAAATCTGCTTTTTGCAAACCAGGAAAAGGAAGGCAGCAGATCACAGTTTAGCAAACTCTCAAAATTCTTTGAGAAGTTATTAAGATGTATGATGATACCTCTTTTTGAAAGTCTCCTTTAAATAATGGGTTGAATAATGTGCCTTTTAACCAACTGGGAATAGTCAAGAAGGAAGAGGAGACAGTAGTCCTGGCAGGGAACGGATAGCACACTCAAACAGTCTGAGGAGAAACTATTTGCAAAGGTGTGGTTTAAGGAAACCTGCGGAAATGGGTCGGCACCCCCAGGGCAGGTAAAGCAAGCGAGCCATTACCACCTAGGCTCAAGGGGAAAAGTGGAGACGGCCATTCCCGGAACCCAGGGAGGCATAACAGAGGGCTTTCTGACAGGAGCTGTGGGCTTTGGTTAGGAACATAGCCAACCCACAGTGACCTGGCCAAGAGAGCGCCAGGGAATAAATACCCCACCTCAGTCTCCTCCTGCCTTCCCATCTTCTACCGCTGCCTTAGGTCAAGGAAGCCTGTCAATGTGGTCCATAGAGGACCTCCCCAGGGCACAAAGCAGGATAGAGACAGATGGAGAGTGGATCTAGAAGGGCACAAGAATGTCCGGCACAGCCCCTGATGGGAGGTGAAGTGGGGGATGGGGCCAGCTAGAGGAAAGTGCCACAGCCTGATCATCTGAGAACAGGCAACTTCTGCATCCGCAGACAGAAGCCTGCAGGGAGAGAGCGCGCCTTGTGCTGGCGGGGAAGGAGAGAGAAGCACAACCCGGTCCACTGGAACCACCCTGCCTTGGGAGTCAGACCACCCTGGCTCTACCACTGCTGCGAGGAGGCAGCTGTATGTCCTTGGGAAAATCACCTACTCTCTCTGAGCCTCAGTTGAATCTATATTTTGGATTCAGGTTCATTTAGAGGCATCCCGGCCTAGCTAGCTGAAGATGTGGATCCTGACCACAGAGAAGAACAGTGAACTGACTGCCTGGCCTCCAATCTGGGCTCTCCATCCCTCACCACTGCCCCACACCACCAAAAGGCGCATCTAGTACAAAACCTGTTAATATTTATTCACTGAGAAAATGGGGTTTCTCACGACAGATCCATTCTTCCCTCTGTTAATTTTTGGGGGAGGGTGAGCAGGGTTAGTCAAGTCTACATTGAAAGCCAAAGAGATCACACAAGTCAAGAAGCTTCAATGGTGGTCAATATTCTGTCCAGTGTATCTTTAAAATCCCAAAGGGAATGGTATGGCGGGGGAGGGGTGAGCCTAAATGTAGTCTTTTCTGCTCTTGACAACTAGGTCACCTCCCAACAGCCTCCTGCCCCTCTCTCATCCCCACTCCTTCCTTTTTCAATTCAAAACGTCACTGTCTGCTATTCACCTGATGAGAGTTATGGCGAGGCAAGGAGAGTTAATGACTGTAGATTGCTTTAAATTGAAAACCCGTGTATGTCGGGAGCCACCTTGACAGCTGAGTGCTTCCCTTGGAATAGCCCAAGTAATTAAGTTTAATATCTAAGCCAAGCATAAGGTCAGATGGAACCTATCCAGGTAGCACTTTCTGGAAATCTGAAGAAGTACAAAGCTGTTCGTGTGTCCTTTTATGATGTGGGGTGGAATTGTGCGTGAAGAAAGGGAGGCAATCTCAGAAAGGCCTCACCTTCTTTTACTCTGTTACCAGAACAAATTCATTCATTCATTCATGCATTCATCCATCAGCAAACCTATGGAATTCCTATGTGCCAGGTGCAGCTAATGCAAAGATGAACACAGAGCTCACAGGCAGGGAGAGGCCGACTTGCAAACAAACCCTCCATACTACATCACCACAGGGGCAGCAGTGGAAGAAGATACAAGGCAGAACAGTGACACAGGCCAGCCCCTGATTCACTCATGGAAAAGCAAGAAGGAATCAGAGAAGTCTTCCTGGAGGAGGTAACCCCTGTAGGGGGAAGAACCCTCCAGTCAGGGCATGAGCAAGACACCGAGGCATGAAATTATAAGCAATGCAATTTGGCCCCACCCTCCAGAGACACTGCACCCAATCATGCTGGACAGGACCCTAGGCCCTTTTAGTGGTGCACTCCCCAGGCATTCTAAAATGATAGATGGCCACCTTCCCTGGCCCCCTTGTTATGCAGCCACAGCTAGACCCAGGAGTAAATTATAGGCCTTAACTTTTCCTGAGCTCTGCCTCGTAGTCCCCTGTCACCTCTGCAAGAGCGGGACATCTTTTCTCGTCTCCATATGGAAGGCAGTCTGGAATGACTGAAAGAATTTCAGCTCTGGAAGTGGACATACTAGAGTTTGACTCCTGTCTCCATCATCGTGTGTCTGTGCAAACGATGCAGCTTCCAAAACTTCAGATCCTCACCGCAAAACTGAGGAAAATGAGTCTTTACGCGTAAGTAGTGAAATATATTTAATGAGCTAGTTTATGGAGAACACCTAGCTTAACAAATGTTCCTTCCATCTCTGCATATAGAGCTATGCACACAGAAGGAAAAATATTTGGTCAATAATAAGTACATGCAAGAAATTACAGTTGGTGCATCCTCCTTCTTGGACCCGTCTCCAAAAGAGCAGGAGCATCTTACAACTACAGGCATCTTATAGGTCCAACATAAACATTTTTTTATTTATTACTTACATATGTTATACAACTGAAAACTTTTTTACTGGAAGATTTGAAAAACACATGATTCTGGAATTTTCTACTTTGCAACGTGCTGGATTAACCAGCTTTTATAGTATCCTATTATTCCTTTCTTCCAATTTAGCTTCTAGGTTTGAGTGGGAAAACATGAATACAGTTTATAGAAACCATTAGGCTGTACTTAAAACAGATCTTTAAAGAAACAACAGTAACTATTTTCTTTGAATGCGGTCAGTGGTGTTTCAAAGTCGGGTTGCTGCATGGGCAGGCTGAGACCTACAATTCTTGGGTCTTGTTTTCCCCTCACCCCATATCACAAAGCTGGGGCTGCCCCTCTGTTCTGTGGTTACCACACATGACAGATGTTTGAATTCTGATACAGTGAAAACTAATTCCAGCAAAGTGTCCCCTTCACCCTTGCTAATGACCAAGTAAACAGATCTCATGGAATAAAGGTCTCCTCTTTTATATACCAGAGATGCTTGGGCATAAATTATACCCAAGACCACATACTGTTAATAGCTCTTGCTTTTCATCTGGTTAAATTCAATGAACTCATGAATATTTATGAAATATTTACTATGCAACTAAAAGGTGTAAACAGTGTTCAAACTGATTAGGACTATTGTGAGAGACAGTCTTCCTTCTACTTTTTTAGATTTCCATATACTGAAATCTGTGGGGGAATTGTATGAAATGGGACTCCTCTTTAATTATTCCCTGTGCTAAGTAGTTAGTTGCCTTCAGGCTCTAAACAGGACAGCTGAAAAAACGGACACAGCTTGGAAATGTGTGAAGATTGCCGTCTAGTGGCTATGATGTGAAGTGTCACAAAATATCAGAAGAGCCATCTTCTTTCCTCCTCACAAACGGCATTAACTGAGTCTAAGAAAGTGAGAAATTGCCCTCACATTTCCTCTGTCGTATCCAAATCTTTTGAAGACACTTTCTCCCCACGCAGCTGTGGGAGTTGGTGGAATTGCAGCACATGTTGGATGAGAAGCCAGCATCGTGGGGGAGCCCTAGAGCCCTTACCTGGGACTGCAGCCAAGAAATCAAGAGCAGACTGAGACTTGAAAGGGCAGCAATGAAAGACTTAGGAGAGATCATCACGTGTAAGGAAGCGTCATTAGAGACTAAGGCCAAGATTGTCCACACCCTCATATTCCCAATCACTGTGTACAGGTGTGACAGCTGGGCAGTGAAGAAGGCTGACAGGAAAAAACGGATTCATTTGAAATATGGTGTTGGAGGAGAGCTCTGTGGATACCCTGCCCTGCCAGAAAGATGAACAAGTGGGTCCTGGAGCAAATTAAGCCTGAACTTATCACTGGAGGTAAAAATGATAAAGCTGAGGCTGTCCTACTTTGGGCAAATCATGAGAAGGCAGAATTATTTGGAAAAGACAATAATGCTGGGAAAAGTAGAAGGCAGCAGGAAAAGAGGAAGACCAAATATGACATGCATTGACTCCATAAAGGAAGCCATAGTTGTGAGTCCACAGAAGCTGAGTAGGGCTGTTGACGACAGGACATTGTGGACATCACTCATTCATAGGGTCTCTAGGAGTCACAGCCAACTTGACATCACATAACAGCAAGTCTCCAGAACTGGGAGACAATACATTTCTGTTTAAGCCGCCCAGTTTGTAGTACTTTGTTGTGGCAGCCCTAGCAACTCATACACCTCGCCTTCTGCCTCTAGTGCCTCTGTCACCCTAGCACAGGCTCTCATTCTCCACACAAACATGTGTCATTGTCATTGTTTGCTAGCTGCTCTCCCAGCTGCCAGTTCCATTCACCCCCTGTTCAGTTCACCCTTCACATTGCCAGATTAATCTCTTTAGAATATCATTCTGATAGGTCACTCTGCTGTGCTTCCCCTGTCATATAGAAACAATATGCCTTAGCCAAACATTCAAAACTCTCCCTGATCTGGTTCCTTCCAGCTCACCTTCTGATATTTTGCTCAAGGCCTTCAACCACATTAGACTAGTTGCTGATGTCCACAGCTCCTCCCTTTCCCACTCCTGTGATTATGGCACTTGTCTCCTTTGTCTTCATCAGGATCAAACTTCTTGCACAAAAAAGTCTTCCTCCATTTGTTCCCAGCAAGAATTCTGGGACTTTCTCAACAATTTCTCAATTCTCTGAATTCTTATAGCTCTTTGCCCATATCTCTCTGATGACACCTTTCATTTTCCATCTTGTGTTATAATTATTTATAACTCTCTAATGCCTCAATTCGCTCAGCAGTTGGTAAGCTTTCCGAGTAGGGACCATCTCTGAATGCCCTCAATGCTTTTTTATAGGATAAACGATGCACTGTAAGAAATGATTCAATGGACGTTGACCTTCCTTCAGTTTCTAGGGCGTGGTCAGACTCTGTCTCCACTTCTTCTAATCCCATGCTCTCTCTTCACCTCCCTGTTCCGGTCACACTGGCTTTCTTTAAGTTCATCCTACTTGATATGCTCCTCCAGCCCCAGTGCCTTTGCACATGGAGTTCCTTCTTCCTGGAACACTCATCCCTGCCTAGAGCATCCAGTTAACTTCTCCTCCTTGAGATTTCAGCTCAATCATCACTTCCCCAATAACAGTTTTGTTCCCCTTTCTGACTATTCCTATTATGTGAGCTCTCTGGCACCACAAATTCCTGTTGTGTTGCCTCTCTTCTGTAACAGTCACCACAGGTACTCCTTTACATTTATGGACACGATAATTTGGTTAATGTTCATCTTCCCCACAAAACTAAGCTCCCTGAGGACAGAGACAGCTGGGAAAGGATCTGCTTTAGGTCACCATTGTATGCCTCTCATATAGTGGAAGCTCGATGAATATTTGTGGAGAAAACAAACGAATAGTTGAGTATTATCTGCGTGTGTGTATGTACAAACAGTCTATTAGAATTTTCCAGGCAAGGCTGAAACAGGCAATAATTATAACTTCTACCATTTTGTACCTACTATGTGCTAGGCATCGAGTCTAATTCTTTATATGTTCTATCTCATTTAATCTTGAAAAATGATGCCATGAGTTAGCAATTGTCCTTTTTTTACAGATGAGCAGTGACTCAGATAAGTAACTCTGCCCAAGATCTCAGAGTTGTTAAAAAGCAAAACTAGGATTGACAACCATACCCTCCAAAGCTCGTATTAAACAGCATCCCAGAATTATGAAAGGAAATGGAGCATATAACTCTCGATCCTTTTGAATACACGTGATAAACAAGAAAGACTGACCGAAGAGTGCTACACTCTTAAAGCCATACTGTTCATTAAACTGTAGATTTCTCGAGGGCAAAACTATGTATTTCTCAAGGGACTGTGTCTTATTCACAGGTGCAGGGCCTGGCACATAGTAGGTGCTCAATTTGTTAAATGGATTTAAACTTGAAACAAAGTTTGTCACATCCAAGGAAAATAAAACAACTTGTGGCCAGAGTCAAATTTCTGCTTTAGAGAAAGCAGATACAGTCATGCATCACTTAATGACGGGGATATGTTCTGAGAAATGCGTCCTTAGACAATTTTGTCCCTATGCAAACATCATAGAGTGCACTTACACACACCTAGACGGTACAGCCTACTACAAACCGAGGCTCTGTGGTACTAATGTTATGGGACCACCACGGTATATGTGGTCCCTTGTTGACCAAAACGTCGTTATGTGGCGAGTGACTGTAAAGGAGTAGAAAAGGGGAAAGTAAGAAGACAGGGTACAACACATATTGAGCACCTACTATGTGCTGGCGTGCTATTTTAGATGCTTTTTTAAATTATTATTTTAGGTGTTATCTCACTTAAACCCACAATAACATATGACACCGCTGTATTATTCCTGCTTTGTAGATGAGAATCTGATGATCAGAAAAGGTTTTAATCCCAGGGTTATGTGGTT